>NW_027526295.1:159149646-159278941 GCF_048455015.1 Haemaphysalis longicornis | reverse complement strand
CGTGCGCATGCGCTCTCAATCGTAAAAGAGTCGCGACTTAAGTATGTTGAAGCTGCCGTAGGTAATCACTGACTCCACATGGTCCTGCGGCGGATTGATTTCACGGCCGAGGAAGAGGCCGCGCTTCGAGAGGCTCGGCGTGCAAAGCATTCGCTAGAGACGATAAGTCGCGCTTGCAGAGCGGCGTACGAAAACGTCGACCAAAACGACGACCTCAGTCTGGCCTTGCTCAACACAAGGTCATTGAAATGCGTGTTCGTCAATGATCACCTACAATAGCTTCACCATTCTAGTCTTGCGCGTGAGTGCAAGCGTCTCTGAATTTTTTTTTTGTCTCCTCCAGGCTTTCCGCGCACTGCTATTTTCTTGAACGCATGCGCTCGGTGTCTTACAACCCGCCGCGGTGGCTCAGTGGCTAAGGCGTTGTGCTGCTGAGCGCGAGGTCGCGGGTTCGATTCGCAGCCGCGGCGGCCACTTTCTGATGGGGGCGAAAAGCAAAAACGCCCGTGTGTACGAGATTTCGGCGCGCGTCAAAGATCCCCGTGTGGTCAAAATTAATCCAGAGCCCTCCACTGCGGCGCGCCTCACTGCCTGCATTGCGTCGGTGCGTTAAATCCTAAAATCAGTCAGTCGCTGTCTTACAACACGAGCACATGAATCTCGCCTTCGCGGATCAAATCTCTAATAGGATGCTTGTCAACCTTGACGACCCGTCGCTCTTAGACCTCACCAATTAATTTAACAGTATCTGGAAGGCAGGAACAATACCTGAGGAATGGAAGACCGCGGTAGTTCGGCATATCCCGAAACCAGGAAAACCACCCAGTATAGAGAACCTCCGGCCCATATCTCTTCCTTCGTGCGTAGGAAAACGCCTTGAGCACATCATCCTCAAAAGATTACAATCCTTTCTGGAAGATACGGGAAAACTGCCCCCAGAAATGGTGGGTTTCTGACCCCATTTATCAACGCACGATATACTGATCCAGCTCAAAGAAGAAGCAATGAGACCCGCAACCCGTAACTCCCCGACGGCTATAGTGGCGCTGGATTTAAAGTGTGCTTTTGAAAATGTGAAACACACAGCCATCCTTGTGAAGCTGAACAACCTGGACTGCGGAGTCAAGACCTACCAGTATGTCAAGGCTTTCCTCACAGATCTGAAAGCCATCCTCAAAGTAGGAGACCACACCACTGACCCCTTTCCAAAAGGAGGCCGTGGAACTCTCCAGGGGGCTGTACTATCTCCCCTCCTCTTTAACATTGCTCTCATATGACTCCCTGCACTACTTAATTCTATTCAGGGTATAAATCATGGCGTCTACGCAGACGCCATTACAATCTGGTCCATCACGGGTTCAGTGGGAGCAATGGAGCAACGCTTACAGGAAGCAGCGGATATAGTAAATGGCTACGCCATGTCATGCGGACTTAGCTGCGCCCCTCAAAAATGTGACCTATTCCTTGTGTTTCCAAACAAACAGAAACCTTCAGGGGCACCCACCATCGCCTTACACATAGATAGGCACATTATCCCCCCTGTTCAACGCATCAAGATACTGGGCGTCACCTTTCAAGCTGACAAAAAAAATCACGACAATAAACAAGATCAAGACCATGACGGAGCAAGTCACACACATGCTCAAGCGCATTACAACTAAGACAAGGGGCATGGGCAAATCTGATACACTCCGACTCGTACAGGCCTTCGTCATCTCGCGGATCACTTAAACAATACCCTATGTTCTGCTCTCAACAACGGAACTAAATAAACTGGACACTATTATAAGAAAAGCCTACAAGCAGGCCCTGAACCTACCTGTCAGTACTTCAACTGACAAATTGCTTCGTCTCACAGTCAACACCCAGCTAATGAGCTCATCGAGGCACATCTATTCCACAAGAGGGCAAGATTAGGCACTACAGAAACCGGCAAATCCACCCTTCCGAGACTTGGACTATCGATTCCGCTTCAACACCCAACACCGCAAGTCACAGACATCCCGCATGATATCAGGCGCCACATTAAAGTACCTGTACTACCGCGAAACGTGCACCCAGTGCATAACACCGACCGGAGAGAGGCAAGAGCCCGTGCCCTCTATCCCGGAAGGCGGGCCTCAGTAGCGACAGTTATTATTGGCCAAGAACACCACACCAGCGTATCACTGGACCGAGCCAACCCCCTACTCGCCGAGGAAGCGGCCATTGCCTTGGCGCTTACCCAAACTCAAGTTGAGACCATAATTACCGACTCTCAACAGGCTTGTCGCAACTTTTCCTGAGGTCGAATACACAAGACTGCTCTTAAAATACTGCAACAGAAGCCACTAGCGAGAACCGTCAAGATAATCTGGGCGCCTGCGCATATTGGAGTCTCGGGGAAGGAGATTGCTCATCTCACAGCTCGAGAATTGACCGGCCGAGCACCTGAAGACGAAGATCTGCGCCCGCTTCCTCTAGTCTCGTATCATGAGATTACCATGCACTATCGGCTACAGCGACAAACACACGCCCCACCGCTCAAACAACTACCCAAGGGGCATGAAAAATACTTCGCGCTCTGCAAACTAATACTTACCCCCCCCCCCCCCCCCCCGAGCAGATACCACTACATAGCCCCCATTTTGTATCCCCGTTTGTGCCGCTTCTGTGGGAATTCGGGACACTTTTTCCTATGGTCGGCGGCTGCACAGAAAGCCCACTTGACCCACCCCATTCCTTCAACACTTATGAGCTTTGGGAGAGCGCCTTGACCAGCTCTTACATCGACGTCCAGCGCAAGTTGGTGGAGAGGGCAGAAGATGCGGCCCGTGCGAATGGACTCCTGGAATGAGGAGGCCACCCTAAAGACTGTTTACTAGGAATTAATACATATGTTTACTCTCTCTCTCGCCTTCGTGCCTCCCGGCCGGCGTAACCTTTCCGCGGTGTTTCTTACAACACCAGCAGATGACTCTCGCCTTCGCCCATTACCGATGTTGCTCGAACTTTGCGCAGGCACGTGCTAGGCGCTTAGAGCTGGCATCGCAGCAGCGTGCTGACTGCGTATTTAGAACAAACATGTGCCCTTGAGAGAGTGTTTATTCAGCGTGTAGGGTACCGAGGCCCCAAAAGAAGCGTCTCACGGAACAGGAGCGTTTTGCATACTCAGAAAAACGTGGCGCAGACCGCGAATATGTCGTGACTCGATGAACATTAGAGTTATAGATGAGTGTTTCTGATGGCCCGCCCCATTCGGATAGCAAGCTGGAGCGCCATTGCGCATGCGTGGCGCGCTAAGGCGCTAGTTGCCGTAACTGAGCGGGTTCCAGCTCCAATAGCCGCGGCCTCTTAGAAGACCGTCGCTGCAGCTACGCTACCGCGCGGAATTCAAACATGGCTGCCCCCGCGATGGGAGCGCGCTACGGCGAACTCCGTTTCTTCAGCTGAAACACGAGCGACTAAATCCCGAAAGCTCTTACGAGTAGGCAAAGGTGCCACACACCTCAGCGACGTTTAGAACGGAAGCGAAAAACCTCCACCGAAGCAGGGGTCTGCTCTATGCAGCGCCGAGAAAGACACCCTGTCTTGGCTATTCTAACGTTGAACTGCTCCTTTTAGATTATTTAGGACCATTATACCGTGTCAGCGACTACATAATATAAAAAAGGTTAAATGACACAAGACACACGGTATTTTGCTTTATTTAGGTGACCAAATACATTCTTATGTTTCCTTTTGGATGAAGTTTTTGTTTACACAAGCACAAAAAACTACCAGTGACGCGAATCATACCCCATCAAATGAGTTACGGTTATCGCTTAGCTACAAGCCTTTCTGTTGCTGGCGCCGCGCTTGTGCTGCACGGGCCGTCGGGAGAACAGCGGAGCGCCAAGAACAGTCAGCTAAACCTCTATTAACGATGACTAGTGGTAGCCACGGAAAATGGCGAACGTTGTAAGCAAACCGCCTAGAGGCACATTTGTAACAACAACGCATGGCGGCGATGGAAGATGATTAGCGTAGTGAGCACGACGACCACAAGCAAAATTTCCTCGCGGCGCTTAAGTGTGCTTACATTCTTTGAAGGCGAAAGCCTAGCGTTAATTACTAACTTCTTTGCTGCCTTCATCTTATGTACATCTCTTTCTTCGCGATCATTTCTTTGTCTTTTTGCGTGAATTACTTCGACCGGCTTCTTTTCTAATAGTCCGTGTTTCAGTCTCTTTCTTTGCTTTTGTTTTCTTGTTTTCCGGGGCGAAGTACTTCAGCAAGCAGGCTACACTTTGATCTTAGCCAGAAGGCCGAGGGCAAACACAACCTCTTTCTTAAATCACGGTTCTGCCCGGCTGGAGTGCACCTGTTTTATTAAGGCGCCATAACGTTGAGGTGTCGCGGGACATGCACTATTCTACAACCTTTGCTTTTTAAATTCATAGTTTTTTTGACGCGGGCATATTAGCCCATCCATGATCCCTATTCTTGCCGATCCTTCAAGTCTGTACAGGCCACGGCGAAACAAGCAACAACAACGACAGCAACTTTTATACCACTTAACTCTGTCAACACGCGTAGATAGCACAAAAGCTTCTTTTAAAAGTAGCGCAGTGGTAGCGCATCGGCTGCTACTGTGGAGACTCGGTTTCAAATCAAATCGGATCACACATTCTTCCTTATTTACTTTTTACAGCGGCGGCCATTTTGTTGACGGAACAACAACAAGAGCAACACCGCCAGTTTCACACAGAATGAGGCACTTAAGGCTTTCGTCTTAAAAAGCGGATCGACAACACGTGATGGCCATGGGAGATGAGTAGCGTGGTTTCGAAGCGTCGGTCTACGCCGATTCCGGCCTGTCCGTTGGATCCGCCACTTCAAGAAGGCACAATATTAATATATATGAAGGCCTAAAGACAAGACAAGAGCAGCAAAACCAGTAGGCTTGAGTATTCCATCTTACATTTTGTTGGCAATTCATAAATGAAAGACATGTTATAACGACCAGCGTAGAAAAGACTAGACACAAAAGGGAGTAACCTACAGGAAAGCGCTGCGGTACTGTCCTGTCGGTTACTCCCTTTTGTGTCTAGTCTTTTGTAGACTGGTCGTTAATAGTGAACATTGACCAACTCTCCCAACTCACAGTACACTTAAAATACAATAAAACATTGAAAGAGGTTAGATATTTCAGCATAAATGGCGGTAATGGATGGCTCTTAACATGTAGTAATCATCGGAAGTATAGTGACTACTTAACAAAAAACGTTTCGTTCTTACAACACAAAACAAAATATATTCGTACAGAGACCAAGAAGGAAGGCAAGCGTGGCAGAGGGGGACAGATAGTTAGAAGGGCAGATGAGATCAAGAAGTTTACGGGATAAATGGGTGGCAGTTAGCACAGGACCGGGATAATTGGAGAATAATGGAAGAGGCCTTTGCCCTGCAGTGGGCGTAGATAGGTCGGTGATGACTGTGATGATGATAACAAAAATATTCTTGGCGGAGTAAGAATTTAAGATTGCGGATGTAAAGCTTATACTTTGGTTTGAATCTAGAATGCGCCGTTATAAAATCGTCCGCCGTGCTGCTAGAGCACAGGTCTCAGAAGTTGAGTCCTGAGGTTCAGTATTGAGCGCACTCGTGGCGTCTCAAGCATGAAGCGCTCTTAAAATTAACTGCATAGTTTCTGATACAGCTTGTTGCCAGGAAGTGACAAGAAAATTTGAATTGTTTTGCTATGGCTATCCATGCGGACAAACGTTTAAAGTTCCTCTAACGCCTAGAGGTTCCCTTCAAGGAAAAAAATCAAAATTTACCATTTAGCATAGAAACGTTCCCTATACCTGGGCAAGAAGAAAATAGTACAGTGGAAAGAATGGCGGATAACACACATATGCCGGCATCTACATAAAGCAACGATTTAAAACCACCTTCTTCACCCACGGGCACCATGAGCACGCACCCTTGCCTTGCCTCAAGTTTTCGAGCCAGCTTCCACTCGCAGGGGCTAAAGGGAGATACAACGACCTTGGTCCAATGGAACTGTCGAGGAATAAAGGACAAAATAGGGGAATTGCAGCAGTACATATATAATGCGGAAGACAAGCCGGATATCCTTGCAGTACAAGAAACGAATTCGCGACCGAAACTCCCTGGGTACATCACATACACCGATCCCAGTGAGAAAAGCACGGCAATCCTCGTTCGAAGCAATATAGCTGCTACGCAACACATGACTGGCCAGAGAGGGTGTGAACATGTTCTATTGGAAATCCACAGCAGAAGCATAGGAAGCAAAGACAACATCTTTATACTCAACGCGTACTGCCGGCCCTCTAAGAAGGACCTAGACATAGAGGGCACGTTACTCGACAGCAAGAGAGAGGCGGGCAGCCGGCCTTTATTGATATTAGGAGATTTCAATGCGCCTCACTCGATATGGGGCTACAAATTCTGCTCAAAGAGAGGCAGGATGCTGGTGAACCTCATGGATCAGCACAACCTAGCCCTCCTCAACGAACCAGACACTCCCACCAGCATGGGTACAAGTACGTCCCGTGACACCACTCCAGACCTTACCCTGCTGAGTGGAACTTTAGACGTGTCGTGGCGGAACACGGGGGTAAACCTGGGTTCGGACCACGATATACTAAACATCACGATCAGGGGGCCCATGTTCAAGGCAAGAATGGGAACAGCAAAGCTAACTGACTGGGACAAGCTTCGACAAAGGCAAGCAGCCGACGAAGATGAGAACATGAACAGCACCAGACCATATGGGGAATGGGCCAAGGAGCAAATCGAGCTGGTAGCGAAATATACCCAGAAAATTGCGACCACACTACAGACACCCTTTGTGGACGCAAGGCTTGCCCACTTCTGGGAAGCTCGACACAGCCTCACCAGACGCTGGAAGAAACAACGACACAACAGGAAACTTCGCAGACGCATCCATGAGCTCAACAAGCAAGCTGCTGAATACGCGACCCAGCTGTGCAAAGAGAACTGGCTGAGCGTGTGTGACGGTCTACAGGGCACCCTGTCTACCAGGAAGACGTGGTCTCTCCTCCGTCACCTGATCGACCCTCTCAGCAGCAAAAGCGCCACTAATCGAAGCCTCATACGCACCCTCAACAACTATACTGGCGGCGTCGATGAACTCATCAACGACCTGAAGGCCAAGTACCTGAAAACTGAGAAGGGAGACATCGCACCTCAGGACTATGCAGGACCTACCAACGAAGCAATAGACAAACCATTCACCGACACCGAATTGGTCGCGGCAATCTCCGAGAGCAATAAGGCCAGCGCGCCAGGACCCGATACCATTACCTACAAGTTACTCAACAACCTCGGGGACAAGGCCCGCAGAGAGCTGCTCCAGTACACTAACCAAGTCTGGGAGACTGGCAAACTCCCACCGGAATGGAAAGAGGCAGAGGTGCGCTTCATACCCAAGCCTGGGAAGACACCTCACATTGACAACATGCGACCGATATCCCTCACGTCCTGCGTGGGGAAGATCATGGAACGTATGGTACTCAAGAGGTTGCAGCGACATCTGGATGCCACCGACCAGATGCCGGAGACAATGTATGGCTTCAGGCAACACCTAGGCACCCAAGATGTTCTCATACAACTTAACGAGCTAGTAATCAAGCGGGCAACGAAACAGGCGCCCCGAGCTATACTAGCGCTCGATCTCAAAGGTGCCTTTGACAACGTCACGCATGATAGTGTCCTCCGCAACCTACGCAACACGGGTTGCGGAGTGAGAGCGTACAACTATATCCGAGACTTTCTTAGCAACCGAACGGCCATGATCAGAATAGGAGAGAAGACATCCCAACCGATCTTACTGGGGGATAGAGGAACACCGCAAGGTTCAGTTCTCTCCCCACTCCTGTTCAACATTGCTCTCCTGCCGTTGCCCAAGCTTCTCGAGTCCATTGATGGCCTGGGACATGCATTGTATGCCGACGACATCACCCTCTGGACTGCGAGAGCAGGATCGGATGGATGGATCGAAGACACGCTCCAAAAAGCAGCTGAGACGGTTAACAGCTATGTGAAGGCCTGTGGCCTTTGCTGTTCGCCTCAAAAGTCGGAGCTGACCATTGTTAGACCACGTACATCAGGGAAACGATCAGAAACCATTGGAATCACTCTAGAAGGGATCCGCATCCTTCCGGTACCTCAACTCAGGATCCTAGGCCTCTTGATCCAGGCAGACGGCAAGGCAACGGATATGATCAGAAAAATCAAGCTCGCGTCAGACCAGATCTTGAGCATGATCAGGCGAGTGGCCAACAGGCGGAGGGGTCTGAAAGAATCAGACACATTGCGCCTCGTTCAGGCCTTTGTTACCTCAAGAATTATCTACGCAGCGCCGTATATGCAACTCCTGAAAAATGATGTAATACAACTTGACACAATAATCAGGAAAGCCACAAAGCAGGCCCTGGGTATTCCCACAAACTCGTCCACAACAAAATTACTACAAATGGCAGTCCACAACACAGTAGCCGAGCTTATAGAAGCCCACCTGTCCAATCAAAGGGTCCGCCTTAGCCATACCAAGGCGGGCAGAAGCGTCCTCCGCAAGATCGGATGGCAGCAATCCCACTATACCTGTCACGGCCAATTACCCGAAGAGTGGACTGAGAAGATCGAAAGCAAACCATTACCGCGCAACATGAACCCCACAAGGCACGCCGGACGGCGCGACGCCCGGGCCAGAGCCCTCTCCAGGACCCTGGAGGAAGACGACACTGTCCTCTACACAGACGCCTCCCTGCCCAAACACTCCACAAGGGCAACGGTCGCGGTCACCGGGTTGGACAAGCTGGTCACCTGCGCATCGATCAACACTCCATCTTCAGAGGAAGCAGAAGAAGTGGCGATAGCCCTCGCACTCCTGCAACCTAACGTCACCAAGATCGTTACGGACTCACAAGCTGCGTACAAGAACTACAGATCTGGCTGGGTGTCCCTTGCGGCTCTAAAACTCCTCGAAAAAGCTAGGCCTCCTAAACAAAAGATCGAATTAGTTTGGGTCCCGGCCCACTCCTCTGTTGAGGGCAACGAATATGCTCATCAACAGGCCCGAGCGCTGAACTCCCGGGCCACCGAGGAGGAGGGAAGGGGATGGAAACCCATCACCAGCTACACAGATATAGTCAAATATTACAGGGACGGTAGGAAGACATTCCCACACCCCCACCACTCCTTGACTAGAGCAGAACAAGCAATATACAGGCAAATACAGGCAGGCTCATTTCCTCACCCCTGCCTCCAGAATAAAATGTACCCTGAAATCTACAAGAACAGATGCCCTCACTGCAATCTACTAGGCACTCTCCAGCACGTCATAGGAGAGTGCAATTTCTCCAAAGACCGCCCCCACTAATACCCATAAGTAATTCGCCTACTATCCTCACCGTTGACGAGCGATGGGAGATCTTGCTATCCAGCCCCGCCCTGGAAGACCAGCTCCGACTGATCCACAGGGGCCAGGCGGCCCTGGAAGCATATGGAACCCGTGAAGAGGGAGCCACCCCATCGGGCGCTTAACGCGCTCTGTCTGACAATAAAAGTTGTTTCCTCCTCCTCCTTCCACTCGCAGTAGGCACCATGTTTCTCTGCGTAGAAAAAACACCCCTGTTCCGAGTCACGCTTCTTTCTGGCTTGGGTGTCCTCAAAGCTCAGTTAGCGCTGGCATGTCTACGTGCTGCTTTTGCATACGCTCCAAACAAGCTGTTAGGACGCCAGCTAAAACTTAAACATTTCCTTCCGTCTGAACTGATCCTTTATCGTGAGCTAGCAGAAGCAAGAAAAAAAAAAAAAAGACTGGAAAATAGACCTCCGAAAAGAGGGAAATTCTCGCACGCCAACTTTGAAGAAAACATAATTAGCTGAAATGAGCTTTGCAAATAAATTCCCCGACACCAAGGGTGCATCAGAAAAGCAGCTGATGCAACAAAATGAGGCGCACGTAACGATCGTTGGTCTTAGGGCTGAGTGCTCCCTTTTTTAGATTACCTTTGTATTACGAGCCCTTCGCAGGCGTGCGGAACGAAAGGCACGACGCACTAAGAAATCAGAAGGTGTCAAGAGGCTCACAGAATCCAGAGGCAGGTAAGACGCCACTTGCAAAAGTTGAGCAGACAGCGATGGCAGGACTTCTGCTCAAAACGGGACGTTCGCAAGCCTCTATCACGAATTTGGCGCGTCGTTAAGGGAATGCGAAGCAACGTCTAGCAGCTGTACCCTTTCCGAACACTACCATTGCATGACGACATTTTACTGAAAGAGGCGGCTGGAGAGTATTTTAGGTTACTGCCTACGAGATCAGTACCGCCGACATGCTCCACGAGTGCGCCCTCCGAAGTCCCGCTTGCAGCTTGCCCCGCCATCGACCTTCCTTTTTACACACACGAACTCAGCGCAGCCATTCGTCGTGCCAACAAACGTTCTTCACCAGTTCAAGACAAAATAACCAACGAGGCCATTTCTCACCTGTCCCATCACTCTCGATTGCGTCTCCTAGAATATTATAATTCAATCTGGCTCTGTGGCACAGTACCTTCCCAATGGAAACTAGCTAAGCTAGTGCCCATCCTAAAACCTAGTGAAACACCAACGACGTATGACTCTTTCCGACCAATAGCTTTGCTAAGCTGTGTGGGCAAAATTATGGAGAAAATGATATTCACAAGAATGGCCTGGTACCTTCAGAGCCAAAAACTCTGTCCGCCTCAGATGAACGGCTTTCGCGAAAATAGAGCAGCCATTGACAACGTGATTACACTAGTTTCATCTCTGCAAGAATTGCATAATGGATACGTTCCAATTGCTGAATTTTTAGATATTAAATCTGAATCTGATTCATTTTATCATGATGCCATTCTGACATCCCTTGCTGCTCTCGGGTTTGGTGGAAAACTTAACGTTTGGGTCTCAAGTTACCTACAAGGGCGACAACTTTTCATGTCCACGCCGGAAGGCCCAACTTCTTGCTATACTATACAAAAAGGACTACCTCAAGGAGTCGTCTTGAGCCCTCTGCTACTCAACCTTACTCTTATCCATCTAAAACAAGTACTCACACCTGGCGTCCACGTCACACTTTATGCGGACGACATCTGCATCTGGAGTGCATCGCGATCGCGTCATACTACGCAGCAAAGCCTACATAATGCCCTCACAAAAATATCCGCGTATCCTTCCCCCAGAGGACTACACTTATCTTCCGAGAAAAGTGTCGCCATTTTTGTACTGGCAAGCACATAAAGCGATATCCACTGATTGTTGGAGGCCGCACCCTACAATATGTGCGAACCCAAATATTCCCCGGAATTTTAATATGCTGAAATCTTTCCTGGGCTCCTTAAGTGAATAAACTACATACAAAAAACCGCAATGTCAAAAATCATCGGGTATCTCGCTGGCAGTCACTGGGGCAGTGACTGTCGCTCTATGTTACTTCTCTGCAAAGCCTATGTGGATACTTTGCTGCGTTACAGCCTCCCTGTCCTCCAGAAGCTTCTGCTCACAAGCAAACAGCAGCTCGATGCGGCCAGAAACAACTGGCTCCGCAACTGCCTCGGCCTCCCGAAAGGGTCGTCATGCTTAGGTATGATCGCTGAAGCTGGCTGCCTGCCTTTGGACGTGATTCGACTCCAGGAAACTGTGCAAATTCATCTGCGCCATCGGCTGTACGCCAAAAGCCATACGCTAACACGCATGGCTGAAAATGGTAATTCGAGTTTCGGGCAAGCACTCAGGACATTAAATCTTTCGGTTCCCTCACAGGCACCAAAAGCAATGCCATCTAATTTTCCACCCTGGACTTTTTAGCCTCTACATATCAGATGCAGCATCCCCAGAACTAACTCCAAAAAGAGCATGCCTCAAAGTGGACTCCTACAATTAACACTTCACCATATCAGCCGGCTGTACTCTGACGCAAACCACATCTTCACAGATGGTTCCTGCACATCTGAGCGCAGTTCTTCTACCACCTCGACCGTGCGACATCATCTATGACCGTTTCTCACATCATATGGGCATGCCCACAAAATACTTTCCAACTTATCACCTCTGAGGAGCACTGTGAGGCCGCGCTCCGCAGCTCCGATCTGGACCTTCAGGTCCGGTTAATCGATAGGGCTGTGGCAGTCGCCGGTGAGTGGTGGATGCCACCGGCTACAAGCGCCACCTGAATGGCATGGACCCAATAAAGTTTTATCTCTATCTCTCACACACGTTCTGTTCTCGTCGCCAGTTCACGTACGTTCGCGCATGAAGTGGGGAGCACAGACGGCGAGTTCACAGTCGCCCAGTTCGCGAAGCAGTTTGCGGCCGGTTCTAGCGCGTGCTAACCCGCTCCACTTTGCGAGAGATGTGAAAGCCTGCGAAAATATTTGAGCCTGCCAGTCATGGAAACCTTTCAGTGACAAGTTCGGAAATTCATGGGAGGTGCAACAGGCGGGTCACCGACGAAAGGAAAGGGGCCGCCAGCTCTGCTGCTTCTCCACCCTTGCACCACTAGTGCAAGATGCAGACATTCTTTTAGATGCAACGCATCTCTTCAACTAGCCTTGTCCCGCGGCGTTGTCACGGCGTAGTCCGCATCCCTCCCCCATTCTCCTCTCCGCGGCAGCTGCGCACTCCACCGCTCTCACCGCAGCGCCATCTGTGCGTCAGCGCGGTCAGCGCGCAGCTTGCGCTCGGTTGCGCTCGCTCCCGTCGCCGTGCCAGCTGTGCGTTAGCGCGCAGCTTGCCCTCGGTTAAAACTTTACACCATGTTCCCGCGAGGGTAACCACGGGGTAGATGCGACGCATCGGGGGTGAACATGCTGCGTAAATAGGATACACAACAGCAATCCACACGCTGACATCGCTAACATAACGGAAACGCAACGGCAACCCCCGATGCGTTGCATTTACCCCATGGTTCCCCTCGCGGGAAGATGGTGTAAATTTTTTTCTTCAAGTCGTCCTCTCAGAAGCTTCCCTCCCACACGAAGAACGTCGATCTCTTACAAGCCAGAAGGGCGCTCGCAGCGTGGGATTCTTAAACTATGCTGGCCCCACCTCTGAATCATGTACCACACCTCCTTTCGAAAAAGCCGCTTCTGACACCCAACATCACCGCCTGTACTGTCTTTTTCCTTTCTTTCGTCCTCGTCCCTGCGCTGTTTTTTTTTTCGCAACATCAGCGACCCTAAATTCCCAGAAGGATGTTCATTTTACGCCTCGAAGCCCTTCGTCACATCGTGGATCAGCCTGGTTCAACCCAGAATGGGACTAGCCCACATATTGCCCAGCCTGACTTCACCGTGCAAGCTCCGTTGCTTAGCATACACTCCTTCCGTACCCGCCGAGGTCAAGCTGCACGGCATACTCCGTAGACGTACTGTAAAGTTCCGGAAAAACATTCACCGAAACTACAGATATATCAAGTGAAAAATACGGTATGGGAAAATGGGAAAACTTTCGGGTTAGGTGCCAAAAAGTACATTAAAGGAGCCGCACCGCCAACCAAAACTGCGGACATATCAAGCAAAAATTTGAAATGAGAGAACATACGGGTCAAGTGCGGAAAGTTAAAAAAATGCACCGCATGAACACATGAATAGATCATTCGCGTTTACTTTGTTAAGTCTGAAACTCGACTATGGTTTCCATGCCTTCAAAGCCGCCTAGCGGAGGGATCCCTCTTGGCTATCTCAACCACGCCCAAATTTTACTCAACCAAATTTTAATCAACAAGACCCTTGTCAATGCCGCTCTCACCTCTGACATCAAATATAAATAGATTCCCCCTGGGAAACAACCGCGCCAATTTTGCCAGCATGGTTCATCAGACTCTATACCGGACTTGCGTCATTTAATCTCGCATTGCGTATATTTCGCAAGTCACTGGCACATCCTCGCTAATGCAGAATGGTTCTTCACCAAATGGTCCACCATGCCACGACTACCAAATCGGTGCCGCCCTAGGTACTTTTTCTCTTAAGAGTGGCCCAGCGCAGGTAGTGTGAGCCGGGTTCTACAGTTAGCTCGCTTAGTTCCTCTTTAACAGTTTCATACGTGACCCACGCGAAATTCAATACGAATTTATTTTTTCACCCCTGCGACTCATTTTTACACTTCTAACCAACCATCCTCCCTGTCCCAGTAAAGTCTTTACGACTGATCCTTCTTCCGAATTCTCTCCGGAAGTGCAAAGACACACTTTGACGCAAAACGTTACCTACACCCGGTGCCCTCAAAATTCAATAGGAAGCCTGTGCAGTAAACGTCCAGGAAGGCAGCTACGCCATATAGAAGTAAATAAATGAACACGTGAACGCCTAGTCGGCTACTTTTTACAGGTGTGACATTTGGGAAATTGTAAATTAGAGGCTGTGCATTACGTGCACTTTCAGTTCTTTTTTGATACCTGGCCCAATGTAGCCCACTGCACTGGAAAAATTTATTTTTGTTCCCTCACATTTTCTTCGTGTCTCCACGTTCACTACGCCTTAAAGCAACACTCTTTACTCTCAGAGTTCATCTATGAACAAAGGAACATATATTAGATGCGGCGCATCTCTTGCTCTGAGGCATGTCCCTCCTGCGTCGTCGTCGTCGGCGGCGGCGTCCGTCCGCAGCCCTCCTCCGTTCGCCTCTCCCACAGCTGTGTGCAACACTCTCACCCCGGCGCATTAGCATAACGACAGCTGGCGCGCTTGGTTGGCGCGCACTTCGCTGCGTTAACGCTGCTTTAACAGCTGCTCCGGTGCGCATGTGCGCGCATGCGCGACTCTCCTCCGCGGTCTCCTCTCCTTCAACCCAATGGAACAGCTAATTGGACCCCCAGATGCGCCGCATCACACCAGAGTTCCCTCGCGGGGAAATGGAGGCAATTTTATTAGATTACCAAAGATTGGATTAGATTAGATTAGATTGGATTATTACCAAAGAATCCAACACGAGATAGCTTCGCGTTCAACCACCGTCGTCATCTTCCCGTAGGGGAACCCGGAGTACCACACCCCCAACTGCGCATGCCTGGCCAGGAACCACTGATGATGATTGTGGCAGAATGCCCCTAGGGATTGGATTAGATGCGAAGCATCTCATGCTCGGGCTGTGTCCTTCCCTCTCTCCCTTGTCGTTGTCGTTGTCCGCCGTCCGCACACCCACTGCGCATGCCTGGCCAGGCACCGCTGATGATGATTGTGGCAGGATGCCCCTAGGGATAGGCCAAACAAAGAATCCATCACGAGATAGCTTCGCGTTCAACCATCGTCGTCATCTTCCCGTGGGGGAACCCTGATTACCACACCCCCACTACGCATCCCTGGCCAGGCACCGCTGATGATGATTGTAGCAGGATGCCCCTAGGGATTGGATTATATGCGAAGCATCTCATGATCGGGGCTGTGTCCCTCCCTCCCGTGTCATTGTCGCTGTCCGCCGTCCGCACACCGACTGCGCATGCCTGGCCAGGCACCGCTGATGATGATTGTGGCAGGATGCCCCTAGGGATTGGGTAACCAAAGAATCCATCACGAGATAGCTTCGCGTTCAACCACCGTCGTCATCTTCCCGTAAGGGAACCCTGAGTAGTATGCGAGGCATTCCTCCTCTCCTCTCCGAAGCTCCCCTCCTCTCCAGGATTGCGCAACGAATGGCAACACCTGCGGCTCCGCCCGCGATAATGCGAAGCAGCTTAGGTTTAGAGACGCGATGGTAGCCGTTGCATACTCGCTGGGGGCGCCACTGTAGCTCCGCGGAATAAGTGACTCGCACGCGCCCTCCGCTCCCCTCATTCTCCTCCCGCAACGCCGCGATTGAACTGAAAACTAACAGGAACTTGAGTCGACCTCATGGCTGCTCCGCATACTACTCAGGGTACCGAAGATGGTGAAATTTTTGTGCTGGCATTTATTGGAAGAATCGCTGGTAGATGGTCACGTCGTCTAGCTAGGCCAGAGTCCGAGCGAGAGTAGCAAACCGGGGCTGTGGTCTGAGCTGGGCACGCAAAAACTTCGTATACTTCAGAAAACACCCCATGGAGCATAGCCATCGGGGAAAACTGCCCACCAGTTGCTATCTGATGCGAACACATAAGCACTAGGAAAGTGCCCGTCTTCTGGGGTTCATCATCTTCGCTACATATTGTACTTCCTAGCATTCTTCAAAAACATACAGATGATTTTACTGCCCCGGCTTAGAAATGAGATGAAAAAGCACCGTACATAACTGCTTACAGAGCTCCAGCCAATACACCAATGTGGGTGTGTGCTACTCTCTGCACGCAGTTACTACGCATAACCGCACGCATAGAAGATTCAGAGTGTTGGGCACAGATTTTATGGCGTTGACTCTCCTATTGCTCGCGATCATACTAATCGATTGATTGATTGCGACCATACTAACCGGTACCCGCAGCTGAAGTACAATGAATGCTTATTTTAGTCGGTGCCGGTTGAAGGTTTTGCATTTGAGTACCCGATGACGATGTTATACTTCAAAGCACGACGTTAGGCCTAATCTCTTACGTTCAGGTCTAGCAAAGGGTAAGGTGAGCCATCAGACGTTCCGAGCTACGTCACATTCAATATGCGGCGAGCTGCAGGTACCAATTTGCGACGTCAGACCTCAAAGCATGACGTAAGGCCTTACGTGAGGCCGTCGCATACTCGCTTCCACACTCTACTGCGCATCAGCCTTTGCGCAAGAAAATTATAGAAGCTTCGACAGGTCTAACGAAATGAATGAATGAATGAATTTATTCATCTAAGTAAGGTCTAACGCTTCATGTTGGGGTAGAGGAAGAGGATAAGAGGAAAAACAAAAAAATGTTCGCAGGTGGCATGGCTTTGTTACACCAACGCCGCCTGTATAAACATTACCTAACGCGTGAGCGAAAAATGGCCAAACAGCCACTCTCCTGCTGCTCTCTCCTACCCTTTCACGCTCCGTAGCCTTCCTGCGTGCTTTCATGTCCGCCGGCCAGCGCCGCTTCCCGGGAACTATGCAAAATAGGTGACAGTTTGCTTAGCGTTCCCCAGGCGGCGCTCCTACGCTTTCTTCTTTATCGGCCCCTCCCATGAACTCCCTTTCAACTTTCGGCCCCACCCATGAACTCCCTTTCGGCCCCCTTCCCCTTTCTTCTCACAATAAAAGTTCCACAACAACAACAACTTTATCACCATGCCTGTCTGTCTTGGTCTGTCGCTGATAAAACCGCCTTTGCCTCGGAGCAAATATACTTGTGCTGCCGCAGGCTGAAGCCGGCTTTGCGCGCTTATCCACTTCGATCACGGGCTCCGAAATTTTCTGAGTGGGGCATCACCCCCTCTGTCCTCTCGCATTTCGGTCTTGTTTTGTCCCCCCTTTTCGCACACCGCATCGGTACGCACTTTAAAATTGAGGTCTGTACTCACCCGGACAGCGTGGCGGACCCCTCAGCTGCTCATCTTCTTGTTGTCTATAATCTTCTGAAATTTACAAGCACGTGATATTTCTGGAAAGAAATGGTAGAAGTGAGCGCCTGAACAAAAAATATGCACGCCATTTTTTCTTCCCTAAATCCTCCACAGAGAAAAAACAACAGTAAAATAATGGCTGCACCATCCGAAAAATTCGTTTTTTTCATTCGCTATTTGTCTACCCGACAATTACGTTACTATCCCCCTGTCGGGGCTAAGATATGAGTGAAACGGGACTTTACACCCACCAGTCAACTGACAGACACACGTCGTAGAAGTGGGTGCAACGTTTGTGACTCGCGAGCAGTGACGTAAGCCGAGATGTCCGCCGGCACGCGCCACATAGCGGATGAGTGGCTGAACTAAGCGTCCCTACCCTTCCTATTGAGAAGCGCGCGACGCGTTAGGCAATGTTTATACAGACGGCGTTGGTTACACACATCCGCACCACACATGGGCCACTTAGTGAAGGTCAATTGGGTGAAAGTAACTTTCCAAGAGGATCGATTGGTGGCTTGGTGGTGCGTTTATATCTGCCCCGCACACGGACCATCTCAAGTCCACCGGAGAAGGTTGACATCTTTCGCGAAAGAACCGAGGGACATGTACATACGTTCCCTTTTGGTTTTGCTGTTATTTAATCTAGTGTTCGTATGAGCGAACACTGTGGTTTGTCTCCACCTTTCTTTGTCAAGCTTGCCGCATTCCCATATAAGGTGCTTAACGCTGGGTCTGCTGTTGTGACACAGGGTGCATGGACGGAACGGTGGTGGCTTGGTATGGTGCGGTGCGTTTTTTTTTTTTTTATGCCAAAACGTCGCATTCATTCCCACCTGTCTCTTGTGTCTGGCGTTATATATAGCCAGTCCGCGCTTTGCAGAGTAGGACTTGCAGGCTCCGCGGAATGTTCAAGGGAATGGGTTGGTCGGGTCGTGGCGTGGCGTGCTTACCTTCAGCGTTTGTTGGCTAATTTTATGGTGAATTCTCCGCGCAATTTCATCTTAGTTGACATCCAGAGGAGGCAACGGGTCACTCGAGGAACATATGCTCTGGAGGGAGGGGATTGCTGCAGATACGAAGTCGTGAGCGACCTCGTTGCCATGGTTGTTCTGGTGTCCAGGGGTTCATTTCATAAAGATGGGGATGTTCTGCAGATCGATCCGTCGCTGCACTGTATTGGGATGGTGCGGGTCGGGCGACTTGCTGCGCTGAGCTTTTGTAAGTCTTGAATTGCGGACGCGTTGTCTGTACTGTAAGAGGAAAGCAGACTGGAACAAGGGAACGGTAATTCCAAGGCACGCCCCTTTACTCAGCTCGCATGGAACTCGGTGACTCGGCAGAAAAGGCAAACGATGATGATAATCCACAAATGATGATTATAATGGGCATGCACAGGTTAGAGATTGGTCCCACTAGCGAATAGCAATTAATTCGTTCCATGAGTCCTCTTACGCAACCAATCTATACCTATAAAATGAAGTGCCCGACTGACTGACTGACTGACTGACTGACTGACTGACTGACTGACTGACTGACTGACTGACTGACTGACTCATCAACGCCCAGCCAAAATTGTTAGACCTAGGGACTTGAAATTTCACGGGTTTATTTGCGTCATTGAGTAGGTGCTCACTAAGGCGGGTTTTTCAGATATTGCCCTCCTAACCGAAGAAAAGGGCGAAATTGTGGTTTCGCCAAATCGTGATTGTCTCGGTCACCCAATCACATATCGAAGCGCTTTTTGCTGACATAATTAGCCCTTATAAATGGGCCCTGAAAGGCATTTTGAGCACACTAAATGAAGTAGCGCAATCGTTAGATTGGGTCGTCAACGTCATCTGTGCTAAGTATTACTCTTTTACGCGCAGCGGAAAGCTCACACTTTTGTTGCAAAGTTTGTCGCTTTTTTCTCACCCTTCCCTTCGTGTTTTTGGACGCCGCCATCTTAACATGTCTACATACTCGATTCCCACATGTTCGTCATGAGCTAGACATCCTGCTATTGGGCGGCTTTTTCACGCACTTCCGGCAAAGAGATGAGTCGTCTGCTCAGCTTCGGCTCGCCGGCTGATCTGCAAGCGGAGTGGAGTGCCGGAGTGCTTGGACATTTTACGACAAACGAAACAAGTGTAAACAAACGCTTAACCATTTGTATTGAATGCAACAGGGCCATAACACGACATGAATATTCTCTTACTTGAGTACGTTCCATAAAGAAAGCGTTGAAGCCCCGTGGCACTTCTTTCGTGCAATCGCAGAGAATGCCCTGAACCGAATGCCCGGGTTTGACGCATACATTTTATTCAACTTCAAAACAATCCAGAGATGCGTTTCGAACGAACACAACGTCACAACATGCGTTGCAAGTCTGAACCGCGATCGACAGACGATGGGTTGCCTCCTCCTGCCCGTCGTAAATTCGGCACTCACCTCGCGCGCGGTTTGCGGGGACGAACAGCAAGACACTTAACTCTGGCGCACAAGCCGAGATGGCTTTTTGCCACGCACACTGAACATACCCCATGCGAGGTTCAGTCGTACGTCGCTTGAGAAAGATAATCCAGACCATGGGAAGCACTTTCCACCCGCAGAAGCACGACGTCGCATTTCATCGCGAAGGCGTCCACAACACACACACACATCATCGCCTCCTGTAATGCCAAACGCATCTCGCACTTCTCAATGGGAGTGAGTGGTACGGCTGCAGTGCCCACATGTCGCGAGGTGGGGCCCCGAGCTGAACCGGGATCACGCAACCGTAACTAACTTCTGGAGCGGTTTGCGCCTTGTTGCCAAGGCAACCGACGTTTGAGATTGTCAAAGAAATGGCGCTCGCTCCAGCGCTAGAAAGCTCAGAGCCACGCCGGAGCACGTTTTGCCAACGTTGCCGCTCTCCCCCACGCGCCGCACCACGCTGAACTGGTCACATGATTGAAGCGTTTTGTGCACGGGTTCTGTATCGCTTTAAAATGTCGTTTTTACATGCCGCCGGCAGGAATTACATGCCGCCGGCAGTTTCGGTATCGCAAAATTAAGTGCCGCCATGACGCTGGTAGCCAAGCGAAAATTCAGCAACTTTGCATATGGGGCTTTAGCTTTTCAGCATACCCAGCAATAAAGTAAAGCGATTCCATTGTGTGTAGAAATAAAATGTGTTCTTGGCTGTTTCCTTTTTTGACACCCTATTTATTTATTTAGTCGCTTCATTCCTTGCGCCCACGGGCGGCGCTTTCGCTCTTATCTCTTCTGCTGCCATCCTGTCCGTCTGCTCCTGCCGCTTTCAGTGTGTGCACGTGTAGAAGTTTTGTAGTATGCCTTGAAGGTGAAAATTTTGGTGTCTGCGAGTGCTAACGGGCTCAAAATGTCAGAGAAACTGAGAAAAGGACCAAACGCGTGCTTCGATGCTGTGCGATGCGACAACTCGGGAAGGAATAACACAGCGAAAATTTTCCGCTTCCCAGCGGACGGCATGCAGGTCAGCACACTTTTGATTCAGTGAAAGTTATGAAGAAGCAAGCGCTATCCTTATCAAAAAAGCTGCTGGGCGGACCGAATAATCTTCTGCTGTTGCTTTACAGTGAATTTCTTTTTGTTTGGTACAACGCATTTGTCCGTAATATTGTAAGCATGTTAAGCTACTTGTCGGCAGTTTCTCATGAGCCGATTGATGCCAGCGGACACGCAGACGGAAATTTCGCTTCGGTATCGGTTTGGTGAGTGGTTGCTCTTCATTTTCTTTCCACCAGAGAAAAGTTGGAAATTATGTTCGCCTAATGTGCCTAAATGCTTCTTCGACGAACTGGTTTGTCTTTAGAGCGTTCCGACGATCAGTTTCTCTGAATGCTAATTAGCACGAAAGAAGCCCCAAAAATTATTTACGTGGCAGCGGACCGCTCGCATTTCGTGTTACGAGAAGTTCGAGTTACCTTCACGACGGCCGAGCGGCGCTTCGCTTTTCAACCTGTGCTAGGACACATTTTTTGTACCTTGTTTCCACTCTCAATATTTGTTTCGGTTTTACGTGTTTCTTGATATCCACGGTGGTATTTGTTCCATTTACCAAGTGTGATGTATGGCGAAATTGCGCAGAAAATTTGCTAGCTATAAAGGGTTTTTTAGGCTAGCAAGTTTGCGAGAATAAGAATATGGACGGTTTTAATGGTGGCGAAATGAGCTGGTCATCTCACGTAATCATTTTATTATTCACAAACGCGTGTTTTTATGAAACATCGTTTCTGTAGAATTGTATTGTGTACAGAAAATGAACGCGGTGACCTCTGCAGCAATTTTGTATATTCGACGAATTGTTCGAAGATTTCTGTTATGTTTGTGTAACCGACCCAGAATGCGGACATTTGTACTTACTATACGAGATACACAGCTATGTGCTTTTGTGGCTTGTATTGAACTTCGCTTGCCATACGTTGCTAATAAAATCAGTGAATAAACCACATTTCCCGCCTACTAGTTTTTGTGCCCCAAACAAAATTGCCACGCTTCACAGGGCGCGCTGCCTCACGCGTATTCAACTAAGAAATATATCCAAACAAATGTTTTCTGCACGTGCTGAGAGTCCAAGCAAATTAGCAACTGAAAGCTGTCGAAAACAAGATGTGCAGCAACAATCCTATCTGAAAAGCGAAATGCAAGCGGTGTTTGTTCACGCTTGCGGCACACAAAGACAGGCGCACTCGTTCAGACCATAGCAGATGATAAGCGGCACGCCGTTTTCTCCTCGCGCATCAACGAAAGCGTTGCCATAGAAGCATCAGTGATTTTTTTGTTGTTTTTTAGTTGGACAGTTTGGCCTACCAAGCACCAGGGGACAAATTGGCGCTAGTGGTGCAATTATCGGTTACCTGGGGGGTATACCAGCTGACCTAGCCGTGTTACCACCGCCGCAAAATAAGACCCGGCACCAGCGGGGCCACATCTGATACGGCGCTTTTTGGATAAACAGTGCGCGGTGCATGAAAGGGACCGAGCGCACGATCCTCCCCGAGCGGCTGCGAGTTCGCCGCCGATAAAAAGTCACGTGCCGCCGGTAGCAACGGCAGCAACGTACACCGCGAAAGGGCAAGGCCAGGCCGCCGCACAAATGCGGCCAGATTTTCGTTCGCTTTTCCACACTCTAAGAAAAAATGGTAGAAAAAAGGAGGAAAATGCGGGTTTTCTCCCCCAGCCCGGAGAGTTTCTCCCTTTAGCTCATTACACGTAGCGCCCTCCGTACGGCATCTATGAAACACGGACACAGGGAGCATACGTTCTCCCCTGTCGTCCGCGATCTGCCGTCGGCGCCGACGCCGATGACGAAACCGTTCTTCGTTGCACAACGGCTTTCACCGATCAAGGGTACGCGAATATTCTGTGCAGCATCACCCCTGCAATGTGGTACTTCCTTTTCCGCTCACTTTTTTTTTATCACCATGTTCTCGCCACGCAAACGCACGGTTCTCCAGACGTGTGTTTCGCGCACATTCTGTGGTAGCTGCTTCATGTGTGCTGGGTGCGACTCGCCTGGGCCCAGTTTAACGTTACCACCGCATTTGTGGACGCTTTCTACTCACTCCCAAGGGTAAAAGTGGGCAGCGATTATACTAAACTGCCCCTTTCTTCATCAACAAACACGGACAGCAGCATATTGATGCATCAGTGACCAACAACAAAAGGAGCCCTGCAGTAGCGTAGGTAGCGTTTTGGCTGGCGTCTCTGAATAGTTGCCAGACCAGTGGTGCGCTCTTCGCTAAAAGAGCGAAAGCAAGGCAACTCAAACATACGCGCCATACTACTTCGTTACACGTTTTTTTTTTCTTCTTTGAGCTATTCTACTACTTACAAAACCTGAAACTAATAAAAGGTTGCAATTGCACGAGTTACATTTGACGAAACAACAAAACAAAGCTGAGGCTCACGCATTGGTGTGGGTTATTCGAAACAGACAACAAGCTCAGGGTTCCTATACTCGGTGACAACTTAAGAACGGCACCGGAAGTTGCCGCTATGCCTTATCACCGTAGCCGGATGTTTCTCCGCGCGGCGCAAGTAGGGCGTTACTGGGAATATTTTGAACATGGCGTAAGTCGTTCTCGTAATTTTTTGGACCTATATGCTTATAAACGACTCCAGTGACAACAAACGAACTGCGTGAGACAAGGCAGACGATATCGCGCATTCATAGCAAACCCCTTTCAAAACGCGCGCGCACTGACGTCACGGGTCCGGCTTTTGGCGGAGTGATACACTACATCAGGTGGTGCCGTTCTTGAGTTGTAACCGAGTATAATAGCACGCTCTGCAATCAGTGGTATAAATACTTTGTGGCCGTTTAACGTGCAGTTGTGCTTTGTGCTTTGCGGACACGTGAAAAGTGTACTATGTGTTGTGCAATGTGTATGTATACGTGTATTGTACTATGTGTTGTGCAATGTGTATGTATACGTGTATTATGCTTGCGGTGTTGTCTATTGCATGTATTGTGCTTTGACAATGCCTTCAACGAAGAGTATGTTGCTATGTTTCTTCCAAATTTGTGCCCGCCAGCTTGCGGCCTTTGTAATTTGCTATATTACGTTAGCATATAGCGCCCACTGATAGTTAGGCTTAGTAGCTGCCCCTCCTCCTCCCCAACTGTTTTTTTTGCGCCATCTATCGGTCATTTTTGAACGTTATTCCAGCTATGGTGGCTTTCGAGCTCGCTAGATGGCGAGCAGTGTCATCTCTTTGCTCCTGCAGCGGATCCGTTTTTTGAGCCGCCTGCACCGCCTTTGCGCTAAGGTGCACGATTGCAGACGATCTGCGCTTTGATGAATCAGCTGTAGCAAGGTAAGGCGATTAACAACTAGTCGTTCTCTAACGGCCGCATTGGATGTTTGTGATATCGTGAGTCGCTGAACGGCAGGATTACAAGCGTTTGGGAAATAAAGGCAGCATTTTGAATGCAATCGTTATGACTTCTGCTCTGTTTACAGCGGCGCGTACGCGCTAAACGCGTAGACGGAGCGCTTATCGGGACGCATGCAAGTCGCGCATATTGCTAACCGCAGTTCTGGTGCGCGGTAGGTAATGTTTTGGGTATTTTAGGCGCATTTTAAGCGCACACAACCACAGTACCTACCTATTTGTACTCCCTCGATGCTCAAACCGATCAGCTCGCTAGGACTTTCTCGCATAAAAAACATTGCTCGGGTACCGCCGCCAAGGGAGGAACTCTCCTCCATTAGCTCACGAAAGGGGGAAATCTTCCTCCATTCCTAGGGGGAGAAACGCGATCCTCCCTGTTAAAGGGATAATCTTTCTACCTTTTAGGGAGCAATATATGATACATTCCTGTTTCACCCTTAAAGGAGCCATGAAGACAAAATACAAGTTGGGTTTATTAGAAAGACTGCTTAGTCCCGATAACAATGATACCAATATCATCGCAATCTTCGAACAAATAATGGAGATATTAAAGAAAACGTGTGAAGCCGTGGCGACCCCCTAGGCAATTTCCCGCAACTTTTCTATGACGTCACGGAACCTTTTTTGTGCGATTGGCGGCCGCCTAACTGACCTGTCGCGACGACACATGACTGGACGTCTGTAATGGGGCCTCTAGTTCCATTTGACCGCATCACTTGAACGCTAACGTGCAGTTAACGCACTAAAAATTATATTTTATTGTTGGCCCGTATGACGTCATTCTTGCTCATAACACGTCACTGTGGCGCAAAATTTGAAAGTTTTTAAATACTTCTTGCTTTTTTTTTGTTAAAAAAACACCTTTTGTGGCTCTAATGAAGCTAAGTGAGATACTGAATCCTAGCGCTTTCAAATTAAACGAACTTGTATTTTCTCTTCATGGCTCCTTTAAGGGAGAAACTACCACACCCTTTTTAAAGACGATAGTCTTTCTTGGGCTACTTAAACCCAGAAATTTTGGTCTGTCTGTATGTCTGTCTGTCTGTCTGTCTGTGACTCGATTCAGCCACCCGGCCAAAGCAAAACAATGCCTGCGCAATAGTCTTATATAGTCACAGCTAAATCTACCCGTCTATGTCCGGTGTAATGTTCATACTTGTCAACATTGTTGAAGAACAACAAGACATTACGCAAATATGAGGCAACAAATCAATACAGAAGTGATATTTGCAGTGTTCCTTTATAAAAATTCAAACATGCTTGACTTTTGCGAAATGAAATACTTCAACTGCAGAAAAAGAATTCACTCCGCCGTCGCCTGCTGTCGCCCGCGCCACTATAGCTTCTGGTGCCATTTTAAGAAATCAACCGGCAACAGTTACGCAAGGTTCCACTAGATAGTTCCCACGTTCTGCTTGCAACGCACGTGGAGTAGGAAAACGCGGTTCTATAAACGTTGAAGTAGGGTGCCTCGATTAACGCGCGTCTTCGCCGTACGGCAGCGTTCGCATCAAGACACCCGGTTTGGAGCAGTGGAACGCGGGAAATTTAAAATGATTTAAGCAAACATTTGGCGTCTTTACCTTGGGAGGAGCGCGACGCAAGAGGAACAACATGAGAGGTGAGCGGTAAAGCACATTTACTTCGCAAAAGCCGATAAAGACTATCGTCTTTTGACGGCATTTGCAACGAAAGGAGCAGATACGCGGCCAATTTTTCTTAGAGTGCAGCCTTGAGCGGAGTGCGGGATTCATGGTGTCAACAAAGCTTGCCCGTAGCAGACGGCAGTCTGAGGAGCGCCATAGCGGAAGTACGTCACCGCTGAGGAGCGCAGCATCATGGGAGGGAAGGCTCGCGCGCCGTCAACAGCGAAAGGAGGAGCAAACGGGGTGCGACGATAATGAGCGGTTTTTGATTTACGGTTTCTCAGGTAATACTAATATTCTTGCGGGAGGAGATTGCTAATACATAGCTTTATTTGGTTTCATGTGCATCCACGCATCGGCGGAAGGTATTTTAGGACCCCTTTAAGAACACATAAAAAGTAGTTTTTAGATTTCGCCCTAACCTACACCAGCGAGGTGATTCTGCATTCCGGAACTAAAACGGTGTTCCTAAAGATGCTCAAATAAATCTTTCACCGATTCAGTAATCCAACTGATTTTTGCTAGAATATGTTACTCATACAAATGCACAGAACCCTTTTTAAGGATTTCACTCTGCGACGCCGCTAAAAGGGTCAAATTGTTTTTTTACAAATGACACGGCTGATGAGCCAAAAAGGCCTGACAGGTTATGTACACGTCTAGCCAAACTGCTCTTTCAAACGGCTACAGATTGCAAGGGCACATTCTGCTTACGGTTTTGGAGGTCAGTATTTCTTAAAATTTTAAAAATTCCACCACGGAGAGCGTGAAAAGCGGTAAAATAGTTTTTCAGATATTAATTTTTTTACCGCCCGCCATCTGAGATATCGAACTGCATTTTGTTGGGATAGGCACCTTACTCACGTATCTCAATACTGTTATACAAGATTTTTCAATGACACCCTCCAAATAGAGGAAAGCGGGATTTCGGGAAAACACCGTGTTTTTACACTTTCGTAAATAACCACCCAGCCAGTTGATATGTCCCATTCGTTTTTTTTAATGCTGCCCATTTAATTGCCCAAAAACCACTTTCAGGATTTTGTCCTAACATTCTGATAAGGCCAGCGAGATTTTTTAATCTGCATTCTTTTGGACGTAAAATTCAGTTGAGTTTTCCCGCGTTCGCTTAGCGGTCGCCATCTGCTGACATCTTCGGCAACTACGCGTCTCCCGTAGGCGCAGGTGTCATATATCATAAATGTAAAAGAGAAGATGTACCAGTAAAAGCAAACCAAAGCTCCTTCTTCCATCCACTTTTCCAAACTTTGAGCTGTGGGAGAACCTGGTGACTAACAGCGATATGGATGTCCAGACAATACTTCCTCTAGAGCGAAAGCTGCCCACTCATCACATGGCTTTCTGAAATTGGGAACCACTCCCACTTCGCCGGCTCAATAAAACCTTTTTCACTCACTGACTCATTCGCTCAAACGCGCCATCTTGGTGCAATTTGTTTAGCGAGAGTTGGAGTAAAACACCAGTACCAGTCGTTTCGCATTACCAGGACACGCCTGCAGTAGGAGCCTATGTACTGACAGCAGGCAGACGCTCCCGAGTGTGTACCGCTTCCCAATAAGTAGCCTAATATGACGACTAACAAATACCAATTGCTGTCCTTAATATAACGGCCCACGCGGGCACCGCCGGGTACTACCGCTAGTGTGTCATAGAAGCGATGGTCGCGGCCGTCTTTTTCTGTGATCACGCCATAAACTTTTAACATAGCAGCAGACGATGGCGGGGCGGCGGTGGCGGCAGGGAAGGTAATAAAGCAGCAAAGCTTGCATCGGAGCAGAGAGCCCAGCTATGTTAATAAAAGCGATTGAAAGAAATAAATAGATACGGTAAAAAAAATTGTGTGGTGTTCTTTAGCTCGACATCCGCCTTTCGCTCGCTTTTGGATCAACGTTACTCGATCGCCTTGTGGTGTTGGCGCCAAATTTGACTTCCAGAAATGTGTTTTTCTTGTCAGCCTCAGCTACCGTCTTAATTTTTATAGTACATGGCAAGTGTTTTTATACCTTTCTTGCACAATATTTGATACCTTGGTAGCGATCTTTATGAGTGACTCGTCAAATTACACTGCATGTCGTCATAGCTATAGGTGCAGCACGTCACTGATTGCTTACGTCGTGCTTACGCAAGAAAACATGGGCGAAATGCCGGCAATTTCTGCAGTCGAGAATAGGGCCGTAGTTTATGATTGCACAATACAAAGCTTTAAATACCCAAGCGCCCAATCACCACGCCCCCAATGCGTCACAGTTCTCCGCGCACTCAGCCGACAATACAAAAAAAAACGTAACAACAAAACGAACGTTGAGGCGCACGAATGGCGAAAAAACAGCAAAAATAACCGCATCATACATGGATTAAGACCCCCCTCCCACCTCCAACAAGCATGCCCAGAAGGTGCACCGAAATAACGCTGAATGTGCATCCAAATATGCGACTTCTTGATTGAGCAGGGTGTTTAAGGGATGACTGATGCAATCGTAACCAGCTTTTATGATAAGGCTGGCTTCTACAATTTCTCGTGTTTCCTGGTTCTTATGTCGGAAAAGGATGGCTGTGCGCTCAAACACAGGGGCACAATCAGGTCTGCATGCGCGGCTATGAGAAGATAAGCGGCTCAGGTCACGTTTTTCGTTTGAATAGTTATGTTCTTTTAGTGATCACTACACAGCTCCAAAGCACATTATGTATTCGATGCGTGAGGGTGATGTACGGGTTTGAACGCTGTTGCTAATTCTAGTCTGTATTGATGGGTCTTACTCGATGGTAAGTCGAAGTGCCTGAATGCATTCCTATAGAAGGCGACCTTTTTTGGTGCACCTGGGGTAACCCCAATCAGTGTGGGGCACATTGAAGTCGCCCACTATGAGAACCGCATGGCGTCGAGTAGCCTGTCTAGCGAGGGAAAAGAGCCTGTTAAACTGTTAAAGTTATGCCCAATGGCTTTGCGACTGCTATATACATAAGCTGACGGAACTTTCATAATCGCTGTTTATCAGAACCAGCTGCTCCATTCGTCTTTGTTAAAACACAACCAAATTGGTAGTCCCAGTCCCATTCGTTACAAGCAGTGCGCAAAAGGTGGCGTTTCTCTAGCGGCCAGATGTCTGAAATGGTCTCTACTTTTCGTTTCCCGCCCTGCAAACCAATCTTTAACGTATCTTTGCCGCACGACCACTTAATTCCCTCGGGTCCGGGTTACCCAGTAAGTGCTGCCGAATAAGTTAATCATGCCGTGCGAAGTAAGCGCGCAATGGAGGCGAAACCGCGCCAAAACAGGCCCAGCACAATCGCTAAAGCAGACGACGAAGCCGTCCCGCCAACGTGCCCGCTGATGTGAGCAGTGCGGGGGAACGCTGGATAACGATTCGCGCGTCATCTACACTCTGCTGCGTATGAAAACCGCCCTCCCCCTCCCCAGCCGCGTTGGTTGCTTCTTGTCCCGTACGCCACTAAGGAACCTTTAGCTGGTAGAGGCAGAGAGCTTTGCTCTAATAGGTAACAAGAGCGAGAGCCTATGTGAGATGCATCCGCCTTCTCTTGCGTTACGAAACCGGCGTCTATCCGATTGCGCTATCATCGCATTCTGGGCGCTCAGCATTTCCTTTGGGTTCGTAGCGGGGCTTTGGACTTTGACTGAGTTGAAGTGGACAGGTGTTCGGGTGAGGAGGCGCACGTCGGGGATTGGCTACGCCTAGTGATGACTATAGCTCTGACCTGCAGGTGTTCTTCTAGTTGTGAGAGACGGCGTGGGCTCCGTGGCATCAGTGTCAGATCTACCGATAAGACTGGCAGACCTAAGAAAAGTCAAATTAAAGCTAGTGAGGACCACCAGCCCCACTGCTTCCCCAGTTTTGGCATCTCGATTACGAAGGTGGTCGAATTCTTTTTGCTATCGAATTATTTTTGTTACGTTCAGGAATCACCGTCATTCCGGAATGCCAAGGCGTCTGTTCTGTGGGCATTTATCTTTCGGCGCGGGTGTTTCTCGAACCGTCGATTTAAATCGAGAACATTGTAGATCAAAGTAGATTATTCTAGGCTGTTGACGTTAGTTCAAACCGCTCGCCCTATCAAAAGCTATGGGTTGCTATGGGCCCAGATGATGTATTGCAAATCAAATTGTATTCCCTTCTTGGTAAATAAAGTTGAAGTTGAAGTTGAAAAGAGATAACACATGCGATAGAAAAATAAAGAACGGAACACGCGCTTCTCTTGGCACACAGATAACGCGGACAGGACCAGTCCGGCGGTAAAAACAAAACATAAACAAACCCATGGCATGCGTCGAGGGAATATTTTATCGTTACCTTGTTTTTATCTCGTCTCCTTTCGACACCAATTTCAGCATGCCATTTTTCAGTTGCTTTCGTAACTAGAACCCGCGGCCTACTCCAAAGCCAACCCCTATCGCTACGAACCCAAAGAAAATTCTGTGTGCACGAATGTGGCGTGGAAAAAAAAGGTAAGTGGCTTTTCTCAGTTCAGAAAGATGCGAGTGACTGCTGCTGCTCCTGCCTGAGAGATCAGGTGTTCCTGAGTCCCGAGCTGAAAGAGGGTCAGTCCGCACTCCCACTGCTCCGGGGTGGGGGAAGGGAGGGGGTTCGTGTGGTCGGCGCATGCCCATACAAGATGGTAAGTCGTATTGGGAGTGTGGCAGGTAGGGCAGTTGTAAGGGTATGTAGTGGGGGATATATGGTGAAAAATAGGGGTCTAAAAATATGTTGCCTTCTGGAGTCTGCGCCATATTCGGGAGTCGCAAGTGTTGAGGGAGGGATGAGGAAGTGGGGAATGGCAGCGGTTCTGACGGTAGTGGCGCAGTATATCGGTGTATCGACTGGGAACGGGATAGTTGGACGAGGGTGCTGCTAAGTCACCTGCCCCCAATGGCAATGCCCGCAGTAGGATATCGCAGGCAGCGGCATGCGCCGCCTCATTCCCTTGAAGTGAGGCATGACCTGTGGTCCATACAATTTGGATGTTGACGGGGTCTTGATCATCTGGAGAAGCTTGAGGGCAGGAGGTGAAATGCATCCGGTCAGAAAGTTCCGCAAAGCTTGCTGCGAGTCAGTAAGGATGGTTACATAGCCGGTAGGCGCTGTGGTCGCGGCGAGGGTTATGGCTGTCTCATCAGCGACAGTGGCGGATGTCAGGATGGAGCCTTGAAAATTGAGGGCAACCATTGCATGGGCTTTTCGGTGCGAGTAGGATGCGACATCCGTGTATCGGGTGTCGGGGTGGTAGGAGTATCGTTTCTCGATTAGACGAACGCGTGCTTGTCTTCGACCCACGTCGTAAGTAGAGTGCATATGGCGCTGAATTGGCAAGACTTTGATGTGTGTGCAGATTTGGGGGGTCATGCGTTGTGGTATGTCCAATGAGGTAGGAACGGAATGACCCAGGTGCGTCAAAACGGTGCAGCCCGTGGGTGTGAAGGATAGGCGAGCGGGCTGGCCGACTTGATGTGCTTCTAAGAGTTCAGATAGTGTACTGTGGAGGCTGAGTCGGAGTAGGTGCGTGGTAGGACTAAATGCCGGGGGCCGAAAAGCAGTTTTATATGTTTTGCGAATTAGTGCGTCGAGTTTGGAGTGTTCCTTTGGTTTCAGTTGGACGCATGGTGCCCCATATATGATGCGATTTATCAGGACCACATGAATACGTTGGCAGGTGTCTTTCTCTCGGAGGCCGTGGTGCTGTCTGCAGACTCTTCTGATGAGGTACGTAAGCTGCGTGACGGTCATATGGAATTGCGGAAGAAGAGGGGCTCCCGAACTGTACACTTTCAAGGGAACGCCGAGAATTCGAAAAGTGGTCACTTGCGGGACGGGAACGGAGGAAGGAAGGAAGGAAGGAAGGATAATACAGTGCATGAAAGGCAGGGAGGTTAACCAGGTTACAGTCCGGTTGGCTACCCTACACATGGGAAATCGCGAAGGAGGGATTTAAAGAGAAAGAAAGAGTATTGAAAATACAGGAATAGAGCTTGAGGAGCAAGAAAAGGAAAATTAAAGATAACTACAAAAACAAAACAATAGGCGCTAATAAAGCCTAAACTGAAACGGTAAACTAACCAAATAACAAATGAACAATGGTGCACAGTGTCTCTACAATCGTTCAGACAGGCCTGTGTCCTTTAAGAACCGAAGTAGTGCTTTTGTGGCCTTTTCAGACTGTGATGGGCTACGTCTGTGACACAGAACAGTTTGCGCAGTTAATGGCTGGTTGTCGAGGTTCCGGAAAGCGGTTGGCAGGTGCAGTCTCTGCGTTGCAAACCGGACACAGTGACACAACAGGTGTTCTATTGTCTCGTCCGTGGCGCACACGTCACATGCAGGGCTGTCAGTCATGCCGATAGTGAATGAGTAAGCTTTAGTGAAAGCAACTCCAATCCACAGTCGGCACAGTAGGGTGGCATCTGAACGTGGCATGTTAGTGGGTAAGTGGCGCTGCAGGTCAGGGTCGAGCAAGTACAGGCGGGGGTTGACGTACGGGTCAGGCGTTGGTTGTGGAGGACGGCCGCGCGCGTGTGCGCGGAGAACAAGTAATGCGGATATTTGGGGTGCACAGGTGAGGCCTCGGCGCTGTAAATATTTGAGCGTGCACATTGTGGAGAGTTTGGCTGGAAGTTGAAGGAGGGCGATATTGAGAAGTAATGGGGAAATGACAGGCCCTTTAGGAGTGCCTTTTGTCGGCTTGGGGAAACGGTCAGATTGTATGGTTCTCAGGCGTATTGTGGCTGTCCGATCTCTCAGAAAGGTTCGGACGAAGTAATGTGGCCGCTCCATAGTTAATTGTTTGAAGGCCTCGCAAATTGGCCTCGTGCGTGACGTAATCAAAGGCGGCTTGTACGCCAACAGCAAGGACGGTGCTGGGCTGGGTTTTGCTTAGGTTATCTATTTTTTGCCCTTTTCATTGTTGGAGTACGTCTTGAGCGGAGAGGTGGGCATGGAAGGCAAATATGGTATAGGGATAGATATCCTTGTCTTCGAGGTAGGTTGTTAGGCGATAATCACCATATATTCGAACAGCTTACCCACGCACGAAGAGAAATCGGCCGGAGGTTGTCGCTGGCTACAGGTTTGTGGGGCTTCGGTACGAGTATTATGTCTAAATGCGGCCATTGCTGGGGGAGGGTTCCAGCTTCCCAATGTTTGGTAAAGAGGGTAAGGATAGACGAGAGAGTTTCATTGCCTAAGTTTATGAGTGTTTTGTTTGTTATGCGGTCTTTTCCCGGCGTGGTGTTGCGCGTCAAGCGGGTGAAGGCTTGCTCCAGTTCTTGGATCGTGAAGGGAGCATCGACATTCGGGTTAGCAATCCAGGTAGGGTAAGGTAGTGGGAATTGGCGAGTTTTCGGGGGACCCAAAAAGATCTGTGTGGACTGCATCAAGCAAGTGGTTATGGGAATGCTGGTGGTTGTAGACGGGTCATTGTAGCTGCTGCTGCGCTGTTGTTTTGGATGGTTTGGAGACTAAGAGGTGGCGGAGACTACGCCATATGCGCTTGATGCTCAATGTGCCTCCCCCCCCCCCCCCGTTTGTCGCAGAAAGATCGCCAGTTCTGGGTTTTCAGCATCTGAGCGTATTGAGCGGCCCGCTGGGTGATTTCCGCAATTCTGTGTTTGAGGGAGCAGTTATGTTTGCGAGTTTTCCGTCTGTTGACGAGGCGTCGACGAGCCTCCCACAGATGAGCGAGGTGGAAGTCGACTGAAGGATTGGCAGTTGTGAGTTGGGCGAGGAAGGATTTTAGTATGTTTCTGCTCTGGAGCAGTCATTTTGGACGTCCATCGTTCGAGGTCTTACTCCGCAAGGGGAAGGGATGTAGGATATTTGAGGAAAGGTAACCAGTCTACAAGCCTTGCTTGTCCGATGCGTCGTCGAAAGGGAAGATGGGGCAAGGCGAGGGCTAGGTTGTAATGATCGCTTCCAGACTGTAGTAAGCGCGCCCACTCTAGATGGGGTGCTGCAATGCGGGCAAATGGAGGTCCGGCGTTGTGTCACGAGTGACACTTGTTCCTTGTTGTGACACTTGAAGGGTGAGGACGTTGCATAGTGTAAACATATGATGTTGGGCTGTATGAAGGAGTGTCATGCGTTTCTTCGTCGCTTGAGGATACTCCCATGAATGGTGGGGGGCGTTGAAGTCGCCGAGCAAAAGCAGGGGGTTTGTGCCGGCTCTCTTTGCTGATTCGTTCAGGAGCGGATCGATATCTCGGAGGGCATGTTGGGAAGGACTGCAGATGTTCAGGATGGATAGACTTGGTTGACCGGGTTGCATAGGAATAATTTCTGCAAAAGTATGGGCAAACGGAGAAGAAATGGGGTGTTCTTGGGTGGTTAATGCCTTCGCCACCAGAACCGCCGTCCTGTGTCCGCGGTCATGGGTAAACGTGGCTTAGCCGGATAGTTGGGGTTTCAGAGCATCAGCTTCTTGTAGCGCGATGGTGTCCGGTGGGGATAGGGTGACGTGATGACGGAGCTGGGCCTTTTTCTATTGACCGAGCGGCAGTTCTATTGATAGAACGTCACTGCGTTAACATTATTCGCTACGGGTGGGAGGGAGGTGTTCGGGGCTAAGTCGGCATCGTATTCTGGGGAGGGCTTGGCTTTTTTTTACGTGGTGATGGACGGTTGTCTGGTTTGCTTGCTCTAGCGCAGTAAGACCTTGGCTGATGGATTCATTAAGACGAAGTATGGAGTCACTGGTTTGTTTGAACGTTTAGTTGAGGGTAAGCACTGCGTACGCTATGTGTTTTTCTACCATGGGAAGGACTTCAGTTGTGATTTTCTCGTTGATGAGAGACGTGACGAGGTCGGTCGTTAGAGGATGTGGGACGGTGATAGCAAGTGCGGGGGTTGGAGCTTCATTTAGGGATTGCTGGGAGGCGCGGTTGGCTGCTTCGAGAGCTTTTGTGTGCGCGAACATTGCGGCGTTTTGCTGCTTGATTTCCGCTAGTAGCTGCTCTATTGCGGTGGGAGCTTGGTGGGTAGTGGTGATAGGCGGAGGGTTGAGGGAACTTGTAGGGAGGGGAGGGTAGGCATGAGCAGTGGGAGTGCCCGATACTATGGCAGACCATCTCGTCTGTTGTGGGTCGTTGGCTCTAGTGCATGGTGGGGCGCTCCCGGAAGATGAGGCACGACATTTGGGCCCTGGATGAGCTGGAACCAGTTTCTTGGGACAGTCTTTGCCGGCTGTGGTGTGTCGAAGATCGCACAGTTTGCAATTGGGCGAACAGATAGGGTCTTTTGGGGGTTCACCCAGTCCGCAGTCTCGGCACTGAGTGGGGTCGGAGTTGGGACACACGTCTTGTCGATGTCCAATGTCATCGCACAGTCGACACACCTGCACGGTGCGCCGAAAGAGGCAACAAGCGGTAGAGAAGGCTTCTAACCTTCACATACAATGGTACGTGGGGCCCTTGGAATGTCAGTAAGGCCGAGGTAGTGGGGCCCATTAAGCGGGCATGTAGCAGCTGAGGCTTGTTGGATTGGACTAGTTTGAGGTGTGCATCGGAGGTGAAATCCGAGTCCAGGCCGAGAATGACACTGGGGCTGTTCTCCGGTGGAGGATTCATATATGGCATGAGTTCGTACTCAACTGCTCCGAGTTGTACGGTCTTGATCGTGCCGAGTACGAGGTGCGTACTCCTTATGGTCGGTGCTTGCGACGACGAGATTGTGTGAATTTGGCTCTTGCACTATTCGTAAAATTTTTGCAGAGGGATGGTGCTGGTGGTGGCGATGCCGTGTTCTTACGTCGGGAGCGTAAGACTTCGATCCAGGGGTTTTCTGTGGGAATGGTTCGGCCGCTGTGCTCGTTGAAGTGCATGTCATCCGCCGTGGAAGCCAGAGCTGGGAGTCTGGGTTGCGCGCCTGACGGCAGAGCCGGTGGCTGCGATGTGGCGGCAGCTTGGTGCGCTAGGCCTGGTTTGTAGACCTAGCGCTGATGCGGGCGTTGAAAACGTGAGCTCCAGCTTTTTGCGATGCAGACGGTCCTGGTCGGTCGTCCAGGTGTTAAACGATGCCGCTGGACGTTAAGAATTCGTTAGGGGTACAGCTAGAGTGTTCGATTGAGGTAATCCGCTCATTTCCAGTGAAGAATCGGGAGCCCATACGAGGCCGTTGCACTCATGTGTACCCCCATGTAGCGAAATCCCCACGAATGTTTTTAAAACCGTCTTCAAAATGTCATTGAGCTTCTTGTTGGTGACCATAAGACATGTGGCGTCCGCGGGCGATCTATAAAAGCTAACATTCACATTGCAAAGTCTATACTTGGATGTGTTTCCAGTACTTCAGCCCAAGTAGCCCTAGCACAACTACATTTGGCACAGGTTTTTGATCCCGTCAGCTACCAGTTCCATATTTCGTGCTCTACAGCATAAGAACGCAGGATCATGGCCTACCGATGGTATTCGAATATGTTATACCAATGGCTCTACAGGAGTGATGGTATATTTGACAATAATATTTGACAATAATCTGGCGAAGTGTGAAGATGGGGGGGGGGAGGGGGGGGCAATTAAGCTAGAGGACGCCAATTCTCCGTTCTTGTCACGCTGTCTAACTCCATTTGAAGTCAAAACTGGCGTGTCGGCGTTCAGATTCGACGACCCCTGCACTAGGAAACCAACACAGTCAGTGATGATCGTATATAAATATTCCGGGCCCCGCGCCGTGTATGCGGCTGTGTTATGTTATGCTGTGTTATGTGATGTTATAGAAGTACACATCTTTGCAGGCAGCGGGCGTGTGATTAGGTGCGTGTTTTGCGTCCTTTAATAGCGCTTAATCTGTTTATTTAATTGGCGCTATTGCCCCACCTACTCGCTAGTATACATGTACCCTGCCGTTCGTAAATCGTGCGACGTAAAACGTTAAGCAAGAATCTTTTAGTTTGCGAAAATACGAAACAAAATTTCCACTCGTTTCAAAGGCGGTGCCAGGCCAGCAGTGTCAGCTGAGTCGGCTGCGCAATTCTTGCGTTCGCTTGCATGCTCCCGATGAAGCAACCTTTTGCAGTTACCTCAGGATGTAAGATGAGCAGCGTTCCGTGTTTATGCTACTCGTGAACGTTCCTTTGTTGACCGCACGCAAGAAGAAAAAAACTAACTGTCGTCAAACAGTTAAACCACCCGACCTGGCGATACTGTCCCACGCCGCGACCACCGCGACAGCTCGCGCAAAAAAAAGCCGACAAATCGGCTTCTTTTACCGGATATTATTTTGTTTAGCCTCTGCAGCTACTTTAAGGGCTATTTCATACAGCATGCAGTCATTTAAACACGCCACAGAACGTCACAACCAACTTTCACTCTGGCTTTTAATTGAAAACACATGGAGGCCGGCGAGGGTCGTCTGCTTTTGTACTACCCAGAGGCGTCGGCCGCTAGGGGCGCTGCATGTCGCCAAAACTCCAGCGCAGGAGGCCTATTCCGGCCGTTCCCAGGCACTTTGCGGGTTGTCCAAGGTAGCTTTCTTACACACTGGGGGACTAAGCAAAACTTGCAGCAAGCGCGAACGTGGCGTGGCCCGCAGAATCGTAACACATGTCAAAAAACTAATTTCCCCACAGACCGATGGTCGACCGAGAAGCTCTAATAAGGTCCCTGGACACACTGCGCGTGCGTGAAACCCGTCTTCCATTGTGTCAGAACGGGGACTTGAAAAGCGCGAAAAGGAATGGCTCTAGATAAGACCATTATTCGCATCGATCATGACGCACAATAGTATGCCTTTCTCTCATAAACCACTTATCGGTATACATTAATATCGTTCGTAGATGCGTTTACTTATGGCTCAAAAGATCGTCGCATCGGTTCGCTCTTCCTTTGTGATTTGGGTCTTCGAAAGTTTCACAATCATCATGGCTCACTTTTAGCTTTCGCGCTTCCCTCAACTTCCTTTACAAAGCGATGGTAAAAAATTTTCTGTAGTACATTGGCCCAACTGGGATTTTATTACATGAAAGGAAACTTTTATCTGCTGAAAAAGTTATCCGGGGGGGGGGGGGGGGCAAATATCAAATTTGGAAATTTGGGCGCAAGATAGAAACCCGACTCAAATGTATTTCCCATCACATACGAAGGTAATAGTATATCTGGGCACCATATCTGAGCTATCACGTAGGTAAGGAAATGCGCCCATTCCCTACGTACGGGTGGCTAATTAGCGAAGCTGTAACGTGCAACCGGTGTTTACCCTTGTGTTACTCCTTATGGTTCATTAAAACCTTTTTCATTACACCTTGCGTGTGTGTGGTATTTTCGTCCGTTCTCGTTCCTGCTCGCGGCATCGCTAGTCGTAAGCTGCCTGCTCCTCGGGAGCATGTATGACGCGTGGCGTACTCATTTCGAAGTAACGTAGGGATGGTTAACGCTGCTCCGCACGCCCCGCAGCCACCCCTGCTTACTAGACGGTTTTAGCATAGCGGCTAGCTTCGCCAGCCTACAGGGCCAGTGCGCATTCGTTCTGGTGCCCGTCTCGCAGTGCCCGCGCATTCGTTACGTTGAGGGGTGGCCCGCCTCGCCGCGCCTGCGAGCGCACCCGCATTCGCAATCTTGTCCCGGTACCCGCCGCCGGTGGCGTAGCGTACCCTAGCCGCTATCGCTTCCGCTGCGCTGCACGCAGTAGCTCGGTTCGGGCGCGCTCAGGTGCGAGATAGGTCCTTTATCGCTCCCTCCTCTTTGCACCTAGCTCCTTTCAAGCCTGTTTTTAGAGCATGCTCACGGGGTTACGCCGGAGGAGTTTTCTGCGTACGCGGAACCTCCGTATTTTCTTTTCGCATGGACCAGAGCTGACGGGTTTAGACCAGAATAATAAGAACCACAAGAGTGCCGAAGTAGATCGCAACGGGAAAGAATCACCAAGCAGGAGCTTCACGCGCTGGTAGGTATATTTATAAAAAAAAAGCGGCTACGCAGGCTGAAATTCATAAGCAGACACTCACTTAATATATACAGAAAGCTTGGTTCATATCAGCATTTATACCTTCTATTATGGCCTTAAACACAGCAATTTGGCATTGTTTGCTGCCGCCAGTCGCCTGTAAGTTAATTCGAACGACATGCACCAAGAGGACTCTCAGGGCTTATGCTGTTCATAGCAAGCATCTGCCTTGCTTTGCTCGTCTATAAATAGTAACGTTTTCATAAAAAACGTTATTGATCAACAGCGTCGGCTTACTGCAGACATAATTCTCCACGTGAAGCGAGTGTGAAACAGTAGTCCTTCATTTCAAGGAGTTTTCAAAGAACGCTTCTCCTCTGACGTACCTCCAGGGGCGCAACAGCTGTGCTGACTTCGCATATAAATGTGCCGACCCCAGCGGCAAGAAACTCCATAATTTAGAAAGAGGGCATACAGAACAGAACAAAATGAGAATTTTTGCATTCGCGGTATTTATTTGCTCCTACTTCGTGGTTAACGCGTCAGATAATTTTATTCTTCAAGATGATCATAGCACTTTGAATATAACAGAGGTAAGCGTGTTGCACATTTACAAATGTATTTTTCGCGGTCTTGTACGCTCATGTTGACACTTAAAAAACTGCATAGCGGAATGCCAGACCAAGAGAAAGAGTACGCATGAATAAGCACGAAACCTGAATGCAAACTTGCTATTCTGTGAAAGCTCAAACTGAGCACCCTGCAGGCCAAATATTCCTATAAGAATTTACTCTTGCGGAAAAATTTTACCGAATGGTTGATAGAACGGCTGAAGGTCGAAGCTGCACGGAGAAACCCGTACTCGTACTCGAAAATCAGCAAACCCCCATCCAAGGGTTAATAAAACTCATCTCATTGAAATGAAGCAGTATATTCTGGCGTCACAAGTGAGGCACGATCGAATTTTCCTGCGATATGCGATGCTACAGCAGCGTGAGGCAATAAAAAGTCGTTTCTCTCATTAAAAAAATGTGCTTCGCTGCAGATTAAATGTACGAGTGTCGAGAAAACGTGCAACCACGTTAAATGTGTATACATGCAAAAAAATTATTCAAAGAGGTATTAATGAATTCTCGGAAGGTGTTAATGCCACACTCTCCTATCTCGCGAACTGGATTGATTGATTGATTGATTGATTGGTTGATTGATTGGTTGATTGATTGATTGATTGATTGATTGATTGATTGATTGATTGATTGATTGATTGATTGATTGATTGATTGATTGATTGATTTTAGGGTTTAACGCGTCGACGCAGCGCAGGCGATGAAGCGCACCGTAGTGGAGGGCTCCGGATTAATTTTGACCACGTGGGGATCTTTAACGTGCGCCGAAATCTCGTACACGCCTCGCGAACTTGAGGATCGGCCCCACGAGTGCTCTTTATTCCAACTTCAAAAGACCAAAGCTCAGCGTTTCTCTAAGGCTGTTTGCGAGGCACATCTGCGCGCAGTGCCAACCGGCATACGCTCTCTTCCCTAAGTGTCAGTGGCTACCTTTTCTCTCTTAAGGGTGGCATATATCGACTGCCTGTCCTGACTTTCCTCTTTCACTAGTCTCGACATTCCGTCGACGTCGTTTCAATTCCATCGTTTTTGTAGCTTCCCTGGCGCGGCACTCATTTCTCACTCCGTTTTACACTACGGATAAAAGCCCGGAAGTGGCGACCCGAGGCATCCAAACGAGCAGAAGAAAATGGAGCTGAGACGGCATAACGGGGACAACATTCACACAATGAGCGAACACCAAAACGCATGAAAATCGTCTAGTGATTTTGATGTCTTTTGATGTTTTTTAAAGATCGACTAATGCTTTTTTTCTGAAATTTAAATTTTGGGCCCTTGTTCCTGTTAATTTAAATCTAATTGTCTCTAAACCTCCCACAGTTTTCCTGGTTCCGGTGTTGTTCCCCACTTTTTTCCTGTTTTCATTTGGGAGGTGGAGAACACGGACAGGAATTGGAATTGGAGATGCAACGGCATAACGGGGACAACATTCACACAGGCGAACGACCCGCTTTCACATACTGTTAGGGCGAAGATTTAGAGTTCTCACTAACGGCGTCTACAACGCGAAAACGGGTGGAGTGAAAGAAAAAAAACGCCTCCCGTGGCCGGAGTCTAACCTGGGTCTCTTGTGTTACCAAGCCGGCGTCTATACGATTGCTCCAATCCGACATTTTTTTCCTTCACTGCATGGAAAACTGCACTTATTACACCCTAAAAAGCTGTCAGTCATCGAAGAAGATGAATATCACTGCATCTACAAAAAGCCGTCCGTCAAAGCGCCGGCAAGCAGACGCACGTGTTCAACAGATGCAGCCATTCTGGTGGATCACTTTGCGCCGCATAAATGCTTCGCACCAACGCAGCCTGCTCCAGAAAAATGGGCTTCGTTGGGTGAGGGGGTTGCACGTGCCTGTCAGTCTTGCGGCATTGCCACAAGTTATATGCAATCCCATCACAACAAATATTTCATAGGGCACTTCAGTAGCATCTAGAAAAGGCAAAAACCGAATTTTATAAGGGGTAATGCTCATATCATTTTTAAAGTTCGTTGCAAAACATCCCAGAAAACACCGCATCCCGCCACAAAACAAAACAATGATCAATGCCACCATAAGGGCAGCGTTTTGAAGCGTGTCACACGTATGTGTCTTCTGCCAAATGCAAAAACGCTTTTCTTTAAGCAGTATACATCAACACTCCCAGTGAAAACATGGTTGCGCGAAAAAGGATTGCCTATTCCTGGGTCTGACAATCGCCGCTTATGTAATCAACCTGAAACCATTCCGACATGGTCGGAGCGGTTTGCATTTGGGAAAGGTGGCATGGAAGGGCAAAATTAGATAGAACACTCCTGCATCACACCGCGTAAAGACGACGATGATCTGCCACGAGAAAGCTTCGCGTTCAACCATAGTGGTCGATAGATTTAGGGGTGCCTGATTTTTACAGCTGGCCGCAATATAGCGGTTGCACGTTTATGGGATATTTGGTTTGTTGAGTGTCCGAGATTCCAGTCACTTTTCGGTTGAACGCCGCCTTTATCACGCACTGGTGGTTTTTACTTAATAGTGCATCTCTACACGGCGTCTTAGGGACAGCCCGCATGTTCAGCATGCAACAGCGGTGACACAGGATTTCATTTTTCTATGAAAAGGGGGAGGGGGGAAGCGAGTGGACTCACAAAAATTAATTATTCGGTGAACATGATAACGACAGACGAAGAAGTGAAAGATACAAAACAGCAAATCAGATATGGTAAATTTAAAAACAAGAAAAATTAAACAAATAAAGTAGCTATTTCACGAGAGGCAGACTCAGTGTTCTAACCTATCTCAGTCCCAACCAAGCAAAAAATTTAGGGCGGAGGCGTTTATGCTAATAGATGAAACGAGGGCGTTTGGCCAAGCGTCTAAACTGTAGTACTGAAGGGAGGAAGAAGACGATGCAAGAAGGAAAAATTATGCCAGCAATGAGACGACAGATCTACACCCCTGGTCATGTGCAGTCAAAGCCGATATGAAAAAAGTAGAGCTACAGCAGCTATGAAACGTGTTCGCACACGCCAATGCGGCGCTGACGTGTTGCGGGAGTGGCACGCTGCGGGGAATAGGGCCAAATCATCAGCCAACCCAGCGTCAAGAGGCGGTAAATCACCCACCACGAAGAATATCGAGACTGGCAGAGCAACGGAGACGGCGAGAGAGGCCTACCAGGAGGCGCGACAGTGAACAACCTAAAGCTACTGCAATGAACTACGAGGCGCCTAGCTCAACAGCAGCTTGAACAATACCGGTAGCACGGTGCTTCCCAAACAGATTGAGCGCATATATGTATACAAGCCAAATGAAACACTCCGCGACCTCATCCAACATGTCGGCGCACACAATACCGGCACATTGATTCGACACTTCAGCACTTCTGCTTTCCCATTCACTGCATAACAGGTGCTAGCTTTTCTGGCGCTAAAACGGGTGAACTGAAAGAAAAAAAAAACGCTTCCCGTGGTAGGAATCGAACCTGGGTCCCTCGTGTTGTAAAGCCCGCGTCTATCCGATTGCCCCATTTCGGCATGGTCGAATCGATTTGCATTTGGAGAAGGGTGAACGGACGTGCAAAATTACAACAGAAAACTCCTGCACTTCACAGTGTAAAGACGATGATGATCCGTCACGAGAAAGCATCGCGTTCCACCATGTTCGCTGTTAGACGGAGGGGTGCCTGATTTTTAGGACGGAAGTTTTATATGCCTCATTCTGCGAAAAACCGTTGTTGTCCGTGCAAGGAAATCGCCGCCGCTATATAGAGCAAAGAAAAACGCATTTGGTCCGATGGGATGTGAACCCGGGTATCCATAGTAGCAGTAAATGCCCTTCCGCTGCGCTATCTGTGCATGTTACCCAGCGCAGAACAAAAGTCGTCGTTGTTGTTCCTTCCCTCGCAGTACATACTCACTTGGATGAATTACCAAGGATCGGCAGCTTCGGGGAACTAATGTGACCGCTTCACAGAAATCCCCAAACTATTTAACATAAATGTAGAAGTTGTAGAATAGTGGGTTCTGCGTGACACCACCTGAGCGTAATGGCACGTGAGTAGAACAGGTACACACTAGCCGCGCACAATTCTGATTGTTGGAAACTGTGGCCGGCGTCGTTATAGTACTGCAAGACGAAGAAAACGACGCTGAATAAAGAACGCAGACATGGCGTAGAAAAGAAGCCGGTCGAAGTAACTCGCGCCAATAGACAAAAAAAAAGCTAATAAAAGGACGCAAATACGATGTAACAGAAAAGGAGTTGTGGACAAGTATCAACATGCTTTCACCTTCACAGCACATGGCCGGACTTAAGTGACCAGAGGAATTTCGTGAAACAAAGCTTTCTTTGACTGCTCTCCCGGTTTTCTGGATAGCTACTGCTGCTTCTGACATTATTGCCGCGTGTGCTGTCGGATTCTACCCGACAGCACGTAACGGTTGCATCCGCGTATCGCTCCCGTGGGGCAGGGAAAGCGACTCTCGTGGGGGAGGGGAGTGCCTGAGGAAGTTACACCAGATAACGTTGGGTGCCTCACGTCACGCCCAAGAGGCTGGCCCGGGAAAGCTCCAATACAGCGCGAGAGGTGGACGGATGGCACAGGAGGGGCAGTTATGTAACACAGGCGACAGAAGGCTATCGTCTTTCGGCGATATTTGAAGCGACGCGAGCAGATGCGCGTCCAATGTTTTCGCTCAATTGAACGTTTATGGCTTTCCCCTTAAAAAGTGATGGTGATTTGTAGGGTGTAACGCGCCGACGCTACACAGGCGATGAGGCGCGCCATAGTGGGAGCTCCGGATTGATTTTTACCACCTAGGGATCTTTAACGTGCGCCGAAATCTCGAACACATGGTCGTTTTTGCTTTTCTCCTCCATCAGAAAAGCGACCACAGTGACCTTAAAAAGTGTCCTTTTCATAAGATCCTGAGGACTGCACCTCAGACCACTGCCCCTTCAGCGCAAACTAATAGCGCTGTTAACGTAGAATGTTTCAAAATTAACGCAACAATTTTAAAGAGTTTCTGCCCTCTCCTCCCCACTAAACTGTCGATCCAGTTGCGAAATAGCTGGACACTTCTGTTGTATTCGTTCGTTTTGTACCGGCCAGCAAAACCAGCTGCGAGCGCACCTTTTCTTTTTGACCCTGTGCGCCTGCATTCTCTCCCCCCCCCCTCCCTTACCCTCTCTTGATGCCAACGCATATAATCACGCTTCTGACAATAAACGCTGTCGTTGACTGCCCGACCATCGTCCACGCTACTGCGCTGTGCGCGCCTGTGTTACTACAGTGGCGACGAGGATGGGATCCGCCCATGCTCCCCTAATAGTTGAAGCCGACGGCCTGCCGCAACAAGTGCCGACGACCATGACCAGCCTCCAGCTCCCAGTCTTCGACGACACAAGAGATAAGTGGAAAGCGTACCTTATTCGGGCTGAAGCGTATTTTGAAGCAAATGCTATTACTGACTCCAAAAGGCAGAGAGCACTTCTGGTGGCAGCACTCAACACGCAGACTGTGCAAGTGCTAGCGGGGCTAATTGCACCTCGGACGCCGAATTCCCTTACTTACGCCGAAGCGGTCGCAGCCTTAAATGACTACTACGATCCCAAGCGTCACGAGATAGCAGAAAGCTACAAGTTTTTCACCCGGTGCCAACAAGAAGGGGAGTCGGTGCACGCGTTCCTAGTCGAAATACGGCGCATAGCAGACAACTGCAGCTTTGGAAGTGCGCTAGACCGGATGTTGAGGGACCGGATTGTTTGCGGCGTACGCTCAACTAACTTGCGCAAGCAGTTACTGGCAAAGAAAGATTTAACCCTCGAGGAGGCTGAAACAATGGCCATTGCAGCCGAGGCAACCGACAGCGATGCGAAAGATATGAGTGCAGAACCACCGACTGTGCTAAAAATGCGAGCTCATGATCGCTCACCCTCTCGAGGTAACCGTATACACGAGGCGCGTCGAATGACTGCGGCCCACGAAGCACGACGAAAACGCCTGCCGCTGGGCTAACGCACGCTGCTATCGCTGTGGGCGACGCGGTCATTTGGCAAAGAAGTGCTGCAGTGCTGCAGTGCTGCAACTGATGCAAAGGTTGGAAGGCGGGCAACGAGTGTAAAGGCACTGACAGTTGAAAGCGCGTCTAGCAACGGCGACATGAATAGCGCATACGTTTGGACGTTGATTTCGGGAAGAAAAAACGGTTTGGAACCACCCATACGCCGCACGTTTCGATGGGGCGACGTAGAACTGGCCATGGAAGTCGATACTGGTTCCCCGGTCTGCGTCGTATCGCGCCAAGTGTACGATCGACATCACGCACAGTGGCCGCGCCTACAACCACCACGAATCAAGCTGTCGTGTTACGCGCGACAGCTTCCGGTGTTGGGTGAACTCGAACTTCCAGTGAAGTATAAAAATGTATCTGTGACTAATCCGCTGATCGTGCTTGACTGTGCAGGACCCAGCCTATGTGGCCGCGATCTCATTGCTTTGCTTGACACGACGGGCGTTCCGATTGGAGGCCTGACTGCGCCTGACCCTACAACAAGTGCCAAGCCAAGCGAATATATGCTGAACCGACTGGTCGGCGAGTTCGAGGATGTTTTCTCAACAGGACTTGGAATAATCAAAGGTCCACCAGTCAGCCTGAAACTCAGAGACGGCGACACCGAAATTCTGTAAGCCCAGATCTCTTCCTTACGCCCTCCGCGATAAGGTCTCTCGTGAAATTGATCGGCTGGTGTCACTTGGTGTTCTATCGCCCGTGCAACATACAGAATGGGCTACGCCTATCGTGGTCGTTTTGAAAAAGGACGGAAGCGTGAGGATATGCGGTGATTTTAAGGTCACCCTTAACCCGGCATGTGAGGTGGAGCACTACCCTCTTCCGGTTATAGAGGACATGTTCGCATATTTCAGCATCTTGGATTTAAAGGATGCATACAATCAAGTGCCCCTTGACGAAGCGACCAGCAGGCTGTGTGTCATTAACACGCACCGCGGGCTTTTCCGGTATAACAGACTTCCGTTTAGAATAGCTTCCGCACCGGCTATTTTTCAAAGAAAGATGGATGCAGTACTCGGCGGGCTGCCGGGTGTCCAAGCCTACCTTGCTGACGTGTTAGTGTCAGAAGGCAAGAGTGATAACGGAGAGCAGCTCAAGAGAGTGCTGGAGCGGTTGCGAGAGCACGGTGTTAAACTTAGGATTGACAAATGCAAGTTTCGACAGCCTTCCGTCACTTACCTTGGCCATCGTATAGATCGGCAAGGCCTCCACCCCATTGAAAAGAACGTAGACGCCGTCATGCAAGCCCTGCGCCCACGTAACGTTAGCGAATTGCGCTCGTTCCTTGGCATGCTCACGTTCTACGCCCGTTTCCTGCCCAATATGTCGACTGTGCTCAGCCCCTTGTATCAGCTCATGGAAAAACGAGCCCGTTGGGAATGGCAGGAACCGCAGCAGTCAGCGTTCGAGAAAGCGAAAGAAAATTTGAAGAATCCGCAACTTCTCGTTCATTTTGATCCCAACAAGGAACTGAAGCTAGAATGTGACGCTTCCCCGTATGGCGTGGGTGCTGTTCTGTTTCATTCGGTGGGAAATGAGCACAGACCAATTGGGTTTCGTTCCAGAACGTTAACAAAAGCGGAGCGAAACTACTCTCAACTGGAGCGAGAAGCATTGGCACTGATTTTTGGCGTTTCTCGTTTCCGTGACTACCTCCTAGGTCGGCAATTCACCCTGGTAACCGACCAACAGCCACTGCTGGGACTGCTCAAGCCTGACCGCCAAACGCCGCCGATGGCCGCCGCGCGCATTCAACGATGGGCACTGTTCCTGGGAGGTTACCAGTACAAGCTACAATACGTTCCGGGGAAACACCTACTGACAGCAGATGCCCTCAGCAGACTACCAGCCCCGACGGCAGCGGAACTGGTAGTTGAGGGGGACCCTCCCGAGTACGTACTGTCGTTGGAAGCCCTTCACGAAGGTATAGTGACGACGCACGAGTTGCAGGAGCTCACTGCCAAGGACACGTTGTTAGCCCGTGTCGCAGAATACATCTTGCATGGCTGGCCTCGAACCCCAAGTGGAATGGCGCCCGACTTGTTGCCGTTTTTTGATCGCAAAATGGAGCTGTCGATGGCTCACCGGTTAATCTACTGGGGCAACAGAGTCGTCACACCACGGAAGGCGCAGGAAAGGATGTTGGAGCTTCTACATGAAACACACCAGGGCTCCTCGTCAATGAAAGCGGTGGCGCGGTCACTGTTTTGGTGGCCGGGAATGGACAGGGAGATTCAAGAATTGTCGGCGCAGTGTGTAAGCTGTGTAGAAAACCTGCCCATGCCTGCGGCAGCACCACTGGTAACTTGGCCGAAAACGGCCGAGAGGTGGTCCCGGATCCACATCGATTTTGCGGGCCCGTTAGCCGGCAAGATGATACTTGTGGTGGTAGATGCTCACACGAAGTGGATTGAAGCAGTACCAATGAGGCATGCGAACACAGCAGGTACCATTCGCTGCTTAAGAAGTATGTTTTGTCGGTTCGGTGTGCCACGCACAATCGTGTCCGATGATGGCACGCAATTCACGAGTCAGGAGTTCGCCACGTTTGTAGCAAGAAACAATATTGTGCACCTGCGTACAGCGCCTTTCCATCCTCAGTCAAACGGAGCAGCGGAAAGAGCAGTGCGAACCATTAGACTGCTTGCGGAAAATGCAAGATGGCCCCCTGGAAGATAACCTCATGCGCCTGTTATTCCATTGCAGGAGGACACCGCAAAAGGAAGGAAAGTCACCCTCGGAATTGCTTCTCGGCTACCGGCTCCGTTCCCGTCTTGACACATGCCTGCCGCCCAGGGATGAGAACTTGTCGCCGTGCGCTGACGACTGGACCATCTCACCAGGAAGCAGCGTCTACGTGCGAAACTACGGTGTCGGCAAAAGATGGACGCCTGGACGTGTAAAATCTGCTTCGGGGGCGAAAATGATAGCCGTGGCACGGCCGCTCGATGGACCTAGTTTCCATCGAGCGGCCGTGGCCGTGGACACGCCAACGGGGGTAGTGCAGCGTCATATCGACCAAGTCCGCCGCCGTCGCGAATCGACGCCAGAGTCTGCATCTGCGGGGGCGACTGAAGGCGCGGAGGCTGAAGGGGAACCTGACAGCGTGACTACTCCTGTTCCGTCTCCTGCGTTGCAACGTACGCCCAGGCGGAAGGAGCAAGAGCGAAACCCAGAGCTACCGGCAGCGGATGGTCGGAATGGGTTTCCCACACCAGCTGCTACGGAACCTCCAGTCGTCACGGCCGAACACCCTCCTGAGGCAGTCCCACATCAGCCCACGCTGAGGCGATCGACAAGAGTTAGGAACCCGGTACAACGGTTCCACTTTTAAGAGGAAAGAAATGTTGGATTCGTTCGTTTTGTACCGGCCAGCAAAACCAGCTGCGCGCGCACCTTTTCTTTTTGACCCTGTGCGCCTTCATTCTCCCTCTCTCCCACCCTCCCTTACGCTCTCTTGATGCCAACGCATATAATCACGCTTCTAACAATAAACGCTGTCGTTGACTGCCCGACCATCGTCCATGCTGCTGCGCTGCGCGCGCCTGTGTTGCTACACCTCTGCCGCTAATTTTTTTTTTTTCAAATGAAATAACTGTCTTCCGTGTGGCCGTAGGCGAAAATAATCCTTTATTGCAAGTGAATCAGAGACCTGCTACCGTTGAACACCATTTAAAACAAAACAAATTAAGAAATTCAATCCTCGGAGGATTGTTTGGTTAGCGCAAGAAAATTTCAAAGTGTTAAAGAATGTTCTAATATCCTGTATTTTGCTCAGATATTTAAAGGGACATGATCTCGGCGCATCAATTACTACACCAAAAGTATCGCCTAAAGGAGCTGTCGTGGAACGCCCACCTAGCGCCGCCAGGGAAGACATTCCGATGGAACCCTTTATTCGCGAAGCATAAAAAATGTACAGTGATGATGATACGGGTGCGGTATGTTCCTGGAGCCCCGTCCTCTTCGACTACAATTCCCAACATACTCCCGGATACGAACAAGACGTGGAAGAACGTTACCATTTGACAAAAGGCTCCCAGTGAAAACTTAGAAACGTAGTTCTAGATAAATACAGAAATATAGGAAATTTCAGAACAGATAGTCTTTCCGGCCCTTTTAAAAACGATACCCTTTTATGGGCTACCTAAACGCAGAAATTTGGTGAAAGGAGAATTTATTACAAAATTACATATCAGCGCGCATCGACTAGTGGTGACAGCGCAGCCCTAGAAAGAGAAAAAACCCAATCAGTTTCGAAGTGCTCCGGGCAGTCAACACTTTGCACAAATGTCTGTGGCGGTGAAACAAGCTACTCAAAAATCAATCCACAAAAAGTTCACAGGTGTTCACAGAGAGAGTTCAGAATCTAGCTGAAACTCAATACAGTACAATCTGTCTGTGACTCGATTCAGCCATCCGGTCAAAGTAAAACAAGGCCTGCGAAATAGTCGTATATAGTGACAGCCAAATCTACACGTTTAAGTCCGGTGGCACAACGTTCATACTTGTCAACATTGTTGAAGAAGAACAAAACATCATGCTAATATGAGGCAGAAAATCAATACATAAGTGATATTTTCAGTGCTCCTTCATAAAAAATTCACTGATGCTTGATTTTTGTGATGGCAACTGAAATATTACATTCACTGCATTCACTCTCTCGCCTGAAGTCGCCCGCGCCACTATAGGTTCTGGTGGCATTTTAAGAAATCAAACGGCAACAGTTACGAAAGGTTCCACTAGATAGGTTCCACGTTCCGGTAGGAACGCACATGGAGTAGGCATCGCGGCTCTATAAACGTTGAAGTAGGGTGCCTCGATTCACGCGCGTCTCCGGCGTACGGCAGTGTTGGCATCCATCCACCCGCCGCGGTGGCTCAGTGGCTAAGGCGTTGCGCTACTGAGCACGAGGTCGCGGGTTCGATTCCCGGCCGCGGCGGCCGCTTTTCTGATGGAGGCGAAAAGCAAAAACGCCCGTGTGTACGAGATTTCGGCGCACGATAAAGATCCCCAGGTGGTCAAAATTAATCCGGAGCCCTCCACTACGGCGCGCCTCATCGCCTGCGTTCAGGGTGTCGAACCGGAATTTTTTCGGGTTCGGTTCGGGTTCGGGTTCAAGCCTTTCGGGTTCGGTTCGGGTTCGGTTCCGGAGCACCATTCCGTTCCGGTTCGAACCGGTTCGAACCGGTTCAAACGGGTTCGAACGGGTTCGGAGAAAAAAAAAAAGCAGGCGTGTTTTTTTCTGTTAATTTTTTTTTGTGTTCGGTTTTCGTTTCCTTCTCAGGTTCCCTTGTCAAAAACGAAGCCATAATGTAGGTTTCTTTGTGCAAACGTTTTGTTTTGGCCAAATTAAAGCAACCCTGCAACACTTTTTTAAACTTTGTTTACAATCTTGAATGCTTGCAGAAAGCAGTCAACTAACACATCCAGTACTTAGATCAGGGAGTCAAAAAGTCGCTCAGACAAAAAGTACTGCTCTGTCCCCATCAGATAACTTACAAACTTGCTTGAAATATTTTTCTCTTTTCCCCAGTCTTGGCGTTCTTCTACCGCCGGAATGACGTCATTACAGCGATGTAGCGGCTATTTTCCAGCTTTCCTTAAGTTGCGACATTAAAATGAAATCCACGAAAGCGAAGCAGAAACGGAAGGCGTATCTGCTCGGACGAGCAAATCACGCACTGCTGCTCTGTGCTGGCAATAGCTATAGCTTTAGCAGTGCTTTCAGATGCGAAGATAAGAGTGAAAGCGTTATTCTAAAGTGCCGAAGAGTTCCTTTAACTGTAAAATGTACTGCAAAATGTTTTTATAGTAGGTCCACGATTACACTGAAGCGAACTGAAGCGGAGTGAAAAATTCGCTCGGACACATAAGACTGCGTATTTGTATGAATTTGAAAGCCCTGCTCTTTATGGCCGCAAGTTTATTCTATTGATTTAGTTTCTTTCAATTTTATAATTTAATTTAATTTATTCTTAGATCATAACACTGCAGTTTTATACCCCGCAGTTGTTTTCTTGAGGAAGAAAATGGCGGACGATTACGACACTCACTAATGCGAAATTTTAGTGCACCCGAACTGTAGTCTGCTCGGCGACGGCGCATAGATGCTGTGTCTCAGGAAGTGATCGCGTCATCAGCTAATGCACAACGGCACGTGGTATTGGCCGCGAGGCCCACCACTGGAGAGGCCGGCGCTGCGATCGTTTTGACGTCTAGGATCACCGTTCCTATCTTGCTGCGTAGTTGGCTTGCAGCGCGTGACACTTCGCTTAGGAAGCGCGTTCTAAAAGTATTTTCGTGTTAATTTCCTTCGTTTGAAGTTAATTCTCAGTGCGTCAAGCGCAGTTCGACCTAATGGTGACTGTATACAACCGTCTCAACTGTGGTACATTATCCGCAAACACCGTGAGCGTGGTGGTGTATTACGCATGCGACCGAAGCATAAGCAGCGGCCTGTTTCCCCGATCAACAATGTGGACTACGACGATCGCCGAGGGAAGTTTCTAGATTTCCCTTGTTCGCAAGAAATGTATAAAGCAGGAAATCGTGAAGCGTTAACTGCTCGCAGAAGCACACGCAGCCGCCGTGCCTGCCCGCACAGCCGACGGTGCGGCTCGAACCGACGCAGGTCGCGGCAGCAACAACTTGTCGGCGCTTTTTAAAATCACACAAGTCGTGGAAAAGAAGTTCCAGATTGGTGAAAGTGGACGTTAGTGTGATGAAAAATTCTGGTAGGTAGTGTCATCAGCTGTGGTTTTTAAAGCGATGCTCAAATATCTGCCGCGATTTACGCCGACCGGCCGCGGAGGTCGATCCCGGCAGCGCCGGCCCGTTCACGCACGGTGCGGCGAGCGGCCGAAGGATGGCTATGCTTGCGCGCAAGAATCGGCCGAGGCCGTGCAGGTATCTTGATCGTCGATCGCTTCAACGGAAATCACCGCGCTTACAGAGTTCCCAGCGCGGTGAAACGTTCTGTTAGGGACTGTCACTCGCAACTCTAACGGCGATGAAATATCTGCTGCGACACCAAGCCTATAGTTCCCAACATCCGATTACGTGCATCCGAAGCCGGCTGCGAGCTGTTGGCGAAGGCCCTCCCGTCGCGCACGCGCGTGTTGCGTTTGGGTTCCTCTAACTTCTTGGGGGCCACCAACGCTCGGTTCTCCTATTCTAAATATCCCCATTACCCGAAATCATTATCGACGTGTTTATCCTCGTACGCAGCCTCGCCTTCTGTGAGCAGTCGTGAGTTTCGAAATTGATGCTTGAGAAATGCCGGCTTACTGTAAACATACAAAACACACTGCAATTATAAATTATCACGCCGAGCACCTAATGAAAACTAAATATAGCCTTGTCCGAACCCGCTCGAAGGCGTTAAAAACTCGCGTTCATACCGTTCCTACATTGCGGACATGTCGCGAAAAGTAAACATCAGCCGTGCAGAGTACAGGCTACGGCAGTGATCGTTAATCAAATCCGGGCATGACTATAAAAACATCGTAGGGGGAATAGGCACTGATCAAGCCAAACTGCAGACCATAACAATACTTTTAAGCATGTGCGGCGAAGCAATCTGATCAGCGTTCTCGCGTCATTCATTTACCAGGCAATACGAGCAGTTCGCGCGGTGAGATCATAAGTGAGCGACGCGTTTTCGTCGCTGTTACAAGGTGTTTGCTTGCACACACATGTCCCGTCACAAGTATTTCATAATGAATTTACAGCGTACTTTTCTCGGCATCAGTTGCATCGTCCTTGGCGTTAGCTGGCTGCGTATGTAAGAGCTGTGGGTCGCGATGGTAGCAACTACCTAAACGCGGCGGTGTCGCCGGGAACAAGCGAGTCGCTGATTGCTTACCCGAATTATTTGGTTTACAGACAACTTTTTTGGTAATTTGCATCAAATCCACAAGGAGCGGGCGAGGCGGTGGCCACAAGAAAAAAAAATTGGGCCCATCTCCCCACGAGGGGGGACTCGAGTAAATGCGTCGCGTAGGGGGTGGGTGTATTGCGTTAACGTTAGTGTTTGGGGGGTGGTGGTGGGTTGGTAGTGAATGTGTTAACTATTATTGCTTATTACTATTAATTAATATTATTTCTTTCATATATTAATTATTACTTTCGTGATTTTGCGACTCGAGTCCCCCCTCGTGGAGAGATGGGCCCAATTTTTCTTTTTTTTTTTTTGTGACGCAAGAAGTGAAGACAAGGAGTAGGTTGTTGTAAGTCGTTATTTATTTATTTGTTGCTGTTGTCGTTGTATTGGACGCTGAGAACGACGGCTTCGTGGTCGCTAAAGTGTACTGTTAAGAGGTCTTTAAAGGGAAGGTGAAGCGGTTTTAGAATTAAAAGAAAAGTTGACTAGCCGCAAGTACACATTGAATAGTTCATGTGTACGAAATATTTTCGCAATACATGCAATAGAAGCGGCGCAATGAGCAAACAAAAGTGGCCCGATGCCCCGCCCCCATCTCGCCGCGCGATGCCGGAAGACCGAAGAGCGCGGGCGAAAACCGGCTGAAAAACGTCATACCTGGACTTCCGGCCGGATCGGCCGCCTCAGCCATGCTCTTTTCGCCGTGTTTGCTTGTGAATGACACTTGTTGTTGTTGTGGTTGATAGCACTCATTTGTACAACTTTCGTGTTCAAAAAGTATGCACGAACGCCAAACGAGGCATACGTTATCATGCCGTATTCCTAAGCAGAATAATGCCACGCCGGGATGCTTGATAACATACGGAAGCGACAGCCGAGGTGGCTGTGCTTGATGACAGAGAATATACTATACTACGTTAAATACTTTGTAAACCGCTCCAATGCGGGTTTTTTTTTTTTATGCGACGGACGTGAATGTTCACATTAGATTCTAGATTAAGAAGGATGGGGAATACTGCTGAACTTTGGCCGGGGATGTTTCGTTCCATTCCAGAAACCAAGTCACATTTGTTCAGGAAATACTTGTTTCGTTAAACGCGTCGGTTTTCTTTCCCTATGGGCTCAGGACAGTGTTAAAAAAAACAATTTTTTGGCGAAACTAAAACAAGGGGCCAATCCTGATAGAAGTTCTCTCCCGGCTAAGAGGTAATTAAACAGTATTCTTACAAAGTAAAAGAACCAAAACAACCAGATTACTTATTTTGCAAGTATGCATGTCACGATAAGGTGATGTTTGTCTGGAATTAAAAAAAAAAACACCACTCCGAACCACCACCGTGCCATAATTTGTGTTGACTGCGGGGGCCTAATTTTTCGTCAAAGATTCCGTGTGGCTGCATATTATAACCTGGCAAGCACTTGTTGTCACTGAACCTCAAGTGTGCTCCAGTGATAGTCGGTGATATATATAATGATGATACTAAAAACATTTGGAGCGAAGAGTAAATATACGGCCTCTGTCCGACTAGCGCGGTAAATGCTTAAATCTAGTAATGCTGAAACAGCCCAACGATTCATTATCACAAACGTTTGGTGATTGTTACCTAAAGTAACGTAACTACAACGTAACTGCCTTGTCCGACTGGTCTGTTAATTATAACGAGGTGGCCGTAATATTGTAGCAGAATGCGCAACGCACAAGCGAAAATCAAGCCCTACTACAGCCAATAATGCTGAGCAGGCACTAGTATGCTGCAGTGTTTTCAGAATAAATGCATGTGAAGCAGTAAGACGCCACTCATCGAAGTGCAGCTAGCAATCGCGGAGGCGCCGTAGCGCCGCTGCCGAAATGGCGCGCGCGTGTGGGTCTGTGTACGGGGATGAGCATGGTGGGCGACAACGAACAAAGGAAATGCGGAAGCAGAGTCTGCTTGTTGGTTTATGCGTGTACCGGCAAGATGTGTCTCGCATATACGTTTACAGCGCATGAACGCTATTTTTTCGCGCAGTGCACGCACGGGCTTTTCGCTGGTACATTGTTTAGAAAACGCCCATTAATCTTCGGCATAAATGGTTTTGTGTATAATAAGAAACAGTTAAGGCAGTACCTAATATTAACATAAGGTATAAAATCCCCCTATGCTGGTTGCCTAATTCAAAAATATTTTGATGGAACCCACTAGTCGACGTCACAGTCACTTCTTTGGGGTTGTCTGTCGTGTAAAGCAAATTTAAGCTCCAAGATAATTGAACCAACAGCACGGGAAAATATATTACTAACTTCCAGTCATGTGCGAAAATTAAACTGCAAGCTAAATTGCCGCAAAGGCAACCGTGCGATCGTTCGCAATGCTTCTGACAACCCGCGCGGCCGAAGGGTGTCCTCCTCTGACGTCATGACTGGCGCAACCAATCAGGGGCGTCAAAAGACGAAAAGCGCGCGTCTTTCAAACGGGGCCGCGCTTTTTGCAAGATAAATGCCACTTGGACTCATGTACGATAAATTTAAATGTGATATTCGGAATCAGCGCGCAAGAAACTATATAACTGTTAATCTAACTCCAATTTTTTGGAAAGCGCTTCAGCTTCCCTTTAAGCAGTGGTCGTGCGTTGCAGCAACTGGTGAAGACGAGATCGATGCAACTGCTGCCGTGTATCAGCAGCTTCTTGACGTAGTTTGAATGAGTCAAGGATATAAGGCGCGTTCGTACCCTTTGATTCTGTGTCGCTTTTGTGGCGCAGTGGGAAGAGCACCATGTACCTCGCGTTCCGCCCACAGGGTCGTGGGATCGAAATTAGGCGCCGATAACTATTATTTTTTTATATAGTGTAGGGGGAGGGGTGCGGACCTGTTGTAGAGAGCGAGGAGGGTAGCGTGATGCGGGAGAGGAGGAGTGGGGGAGAGGGCGCACCTGCGCGCTGAGCTGTTGCGGACGGACGGCGGACGCTACATGTGAGTTAAAGAAATGCTCTGCATTTAAAAACACGCTTCCGCATACGCGCGGGAAATCTGCTGTAGCAGACGACAACACGATTCGGCGTCGTACAAGTGACGCCACTCATAGGTGGCGCCACGGTACGGCCTCGAGGCCAATACTCTGTCGTTATCTCGTTAGGCGTCGCCACTGTGAAGCACGTCTCGCGCGGTCACGGAATTACGCCCTCCCCCTTACACTTTTGTCATACTTTCAACGTCCGTTTTCCTGCTAGCTCTATCTTCGGTGGCGTCTTCGTTCTCTCGGTTACAACGAGTCCGATGATGAAGGACTACGCGAAACCACAGGAGCGGGTGCTTAAGGGCTGCGCTCTAACGCATGGCTCAACGTAACCGCTGTGCAGCCATGTGATCCACTCCCTTCGCTGACAAGTGATGGGCCGCACATCGTCTCCAAATAATGCGTTCTCGCCACAGTCTTCTGAAAGGCAAACACGTAGCCTCCTTACCAGTGGGCAGCACACGGGTGCCTCCGACGCCTCCCCCTCTGAGCATCTTCGCCAGAATCTTCTGGTAATGGGCAGCCTCCCTGCAGACTGCCTATTGCCCCGTCCTACTATAAGCAGACGACCCGTCCGTCCACAATCGTTTTAATGCGTAGCATGCTTTTCCCACAGCCAGGACCGTGTAACACCCTTCATTTCTACAAAAATGCAGGTATAGCGGAAGTTCCACCTGTAATCGCTATAATAGCGTCAATGGAGATAACTGGTCGCACGAAATTTCTGAAAATCTAAAAGAGTAATTACCGAAACTGGTGAACCATGTGACACCCTGCATTTCCACAAAAATGAGGATTTCGGGAAATTTCGACCTGTAATCGTTATGATAGTGCAAATGGAGATATTTAGTCGAACAAAATTTACAAATGTAAAAAATAAGAAAATGCAAAATAATTGCGGAAACTGGCAAACCGTGTAACTCCCTGAATTTCCACAATAAGGCAGATTTCGCGAGTTACAAATGTAATCGTTATAATAGCGCAAATGGAAATAATTGGTCGAACGAAATTTTGAAAAACTATAAAATAAGAAAAATATTAGGCAATTATTAAGGGAAATGGCAAACCGTATAACTGCCTGCTTTTCTACAATAATGGAGATTTCGCGAATATTCCATTTGTAATTATAGCAGCGTCAATTGAGATAATTGGTCGGACAGGATTTATAAAAACAAACAAAAAAATTGGCAAGTAGAAACTCACACTGAGGACAAGCGGCATAGGAACGATACGCATAAGTCGATAATTCTTTGAATTTCTGCAGAATTTTTTTAGTACCCTGGAGTGTCGCCATGGTACAGCATTTTGCGTCTCCGCCCCCTGCGCCCGGGCGTCTCGTGGCGGGCCACCCCTCGTCCCCAAATCACGCATCCTCGCAGGAATCGTCTGACTGGCAGGCAGCCAGGCAGGCAGGTAGTTTACTGGCAAGCTGGCAGTCTTTTTGGCGCGCAGGAGAGCCTGAGCGCCCAACATCTTTTTTGGTTCCACCAAATGTCTACGCACGCACGCGCGCATGCATGCACCTCTGTTTTCGCACAGTGAGGCAAAAAATTTTGCATTGTAAATAAATTGGTTGGTCTGCTACGCTTTTCATGTACCCCTTGTTTCAAGGGCGCTTTAGATTTAACACGAAATCATTAGCACTGCTAGAAGTCGAAAACAGTCCGGCGTCGGCGTCAACCTCCGACTGTCAAGCGTGGCTGGTGGCGTTTAAAGCGATTTCCTTCTGCTCATCTTTCATATTCTAACCTACCAGTTAGAAAGAAAAAAACGGCTTTAATAACTCATTGGACGTCGTGTACAGGACGGCATTGGATACGGAACCACCGGAGATAGGAACTTGCTAAATGGCACTTCAGCGAGAGGTGAGAGCGGTTGGGCTCTAGGAAAGATAATAGCTGAGTGAAGTCACAAGCAGCAGTAATTATCCCTCATAGAGAGAGGGAAAATGAACTTTAAATAAATCGAGGAAAAGTTTCAGAGAGGCGTCCTCATTCAAGGGGTCGAGTCGACAGTCCTTTCCATCAAGAGAAACTGATCTTCCAGGCCGGAGCTGGCCAAGGCTCTCTCCCAAATCTCTATGGAAACGTGTAGGTTGGGTGGATCTCGGGTGGACTTTTCGCATCCGCCTACTGTGTGTATGAGGTTCCGAGGCTCTCCACAGAAGCGACGAAATGGAGAGAATTGTGTCCGGTCAAAGAGGTAATGTGTGGGAAGGTGTTAATCCGCAGAGCGCGGAATAATCTTTCCTTGTTATTCGGTAGCGATTTGTGCGGGAAGGAATACGTTCAACGGGAGAGCCTATAGTGCTAATTTCCTGGTATGCATACAGGATGCATGCGCTCGGGCTCGGCTTCATCAGCGCTGGCTAAGCGGGTCAAATGTCGAGCCACGACGTTGGTGATCTTGCCTGCCGGCGATGGCAGTATGAGCTGGTGCCCATGCAATCCTGGCTGTTCTCGTTGGTGGAAGTGTTGTAACATGCGATAGACCGTTGGCAAAGTTGTGCCACGCCTGATAAGAGTCTGTTATGAGACTTTTGGCGCCGCTTTGGCTAAGCGCACGTGATCGCCGCTTCCTCAGCTTGGGGAGGGGGGGGGGGGGGGGGGTGCGGGGGGCTGTGTTCGGAGGTTGAGATGCTACACCGGTGGAAGGCTGCAGAACGGTAGCACAAAGAAAGAAAGGTATTGGCTATCAGGTGTCTTTCGCATCAAACCAGTTGATCGTTCCTCTTTTTTTTTCAGTTTAGTTGCTTCCTAGTCTCACCTCATATATATACACATTTTGAGAACCTTTTGATGAATATAAGACATGCATTAGACTATTAGTTTTTAACTTCAGTGCGAGATGTAAATCTTACGCGAGAAACAACATAAGAGCGTAATACCTGCATAAAAAAGGCCTTTTATAGCATTCAGGCGGTCGACACATAACTTCCCGGCTATTTTGTGCGTAACTACATTTCCTGATTGGTCGAGAAAGAGAACGCTGCGAACTTTACAAATACCAAGGACCCCAATGCTATCATGTTTGGTCCGTCTGGCGAATGGTAAAAATATCCTTAGGCGCAAGGTAGGGTACCGAAATTGAAAACTAGAAATCACAGTTTTGAGGCCCCGGAACCGGTTCGGAACGGTTCCTTTGATTCGTTCCGGTTCGGGTTCAGTTCCAAAATGGCGGAAAAAATACGGTTCCGGTTCAGTTCCGGTTCCAGGCAAAAATTCGGGTTCGGTTCCGGTTTTCGGTTCGGTTCCGGTTCCGGTTCGACACCCTGCCTGCGTTGCGTCGGCGCGTTAAACCCCCACAATCAATCAATCAGTGTTGGCATCGAGGCAACTGGCCTGGAGCGGGGAACGCGGTAAATTTAAATTAACTTGAGCAGACGTCTAGAGTGTTTACCTTGCGAGGAGCGCGACGGAAAAGGAACAGCATGAGAGTTGAGGGGGAAAGCGAAGGGGGGCATTTAATTAGCAAATGTCGACGAAAGACTGTCGTCTTTCGTCGACATTTGCAACGAAAGGAGCAGATATGCGGCCAATTTTTTTCATGTTGCTTCAATTTTTTGGTAGTAAAACCCGTAGCCTCATCTTCCAATGCTTTGTGAAGCTTGACTGACTTCCTTGACCAGGCCGTCCAGGTGCATAGTTTTTCCGGTCGATCGATGCATTGGCGTCTGACATCTGTGGAAGGCACCGTGAAAGGACGACCTAAAGAAGGTGTTGGTTTTTCAAACTACTCCTTTTGAGACTTTCAATAGTGGTTCATACACGAAAATCCCATTGAGCGTATTTTTCGAGATCGCACCCCATAGACGTTGGTTCCAAAAGTGCACGCAGAGTTTCGTTGGGGCCGTGTTCGTGTTCCTGAGGCATTCGTTAGAATGTCAGCGGTAGTGCGGCTGTTTGAAGAACTTGCATCTTGAGAACGCTGACCTTTAGTTGCTCGGAGCCAGATGTTGTGCTCTGTTTCTGGGCAGTATCTTGTAGTGTCCACCCAGGCGTAGAATTTAGGTTAACTAAACCGTTGACTTTGTGCCAACGAATCGTGACCCCGTCGCTATGCTCCATATTTGGTCGGAGCCTACGAGAAGGCTTACGCCTGGCTCCTCGCATATCTCTCGAACCCTTCTTTCGTTTGCCAGCCGATGTGTCACTTTCTTAGCCACGCAGCGAAAGCACCGTGGATGTCGGTATACGCGAAGTTGGGACAGATCGTAGGTACGGTGAGTGCCTCAATCACTTGCTCTGCGTCATCTAACTGGCTACAAAAACACAGCTCAGCTATATTGCAATACTGTACTGCAGAAGGGACGGACGAAGCAAACACGTTAGCTATAGGCTCGTCTCTCCCACGACGTTTAGTCCCAATTTCACCATGAGGCCTTCCTTGATAAAAGTTCGCTGGTGCCGCCGTCCAAAATGCCTGATACATATATTACCTGCGCCGCTGGGACCTATGATCCATGACCGGAAGTCTGGAGGTGGACTCCTTCCTACAGCTGGCAGCTCGTAAGGGCGGTAAATGCCGACTTGATGACCTGTGTCTGCTCTAGGGAATTGCAAGTGGTTTCGGCCTACACCTCGTTTCACCTCGTCTTGTAGCTGAGTCGCACATGACAGTCACATGACTTCCCTTCCATGTCGAGAACTTTATTGTACGTCGGCACTTCTTTGACCCATGGCCCGTCATCGTACATCGGTAGCGCCGCATAGCTTTAGCCAGCCGCTTCTTAGTTTTTACGATGCTAAATGACGCCTGGCAGGTATAGGTAGTGTACTCTGTCGATTTTCAAAAAACGCCCGCAGTACGTTCAAGCATCGAAGATGGAGAGCCGTGTAGAACCGTTGTCTGTTGGCCGCTACATTGGAGGGGGTCGCTTGAATTGGAGGTTCCTACAGGAGCACATCCTTCTCTTCCCAAATCACAGGAATCGCATCCTAGACCTCGGCTTTGATCTTATAAAGCTTTTCGCGGCTTGTGACGAGCTTGTCCAATACCTTCTTCAACACCATTCTGTCATCACAGCCACTTTTGATGAGCGTCGTCGCCTCGTTCAGGATCTTGGTTACTTGGGCTCGCCAAGCAGCGTGTTTTTCTTTCAGTTAGTCCATAGCTGCGTTAGGACCACGGCTTACTTGCTCGGCAGGTAACCGGTTCCCTAGGTGCAGTTTGGATGCGGACGAAGTTGCTCCGGAGTTTGTTCCTCTAAGAAACTAGTCGTCAACATCGCTCGTTGCACACTTCGTTGGGAGCCACTCGTTTCTCTTGTGTTTTGATACCAAACCTCACCGAACGCTCACCTCGCATAGGTTGTGCCGCGACCGAATGGAGCCGTGAGAGACCCCGATCGAACCCTTTAATGGCCAAGGATAACAATTGTGCACTGATGATGATATTACTGCGGTATGTTTCAGGAGGCACATTTTCGTCGTCTACAATTCCAAACTTGCATCTTGAGAACGCTCACCTTTAGTTGCTCGGAGCCAGATGTTGTGCTCTATTTCTGGGCAGTATCTTGTAGTGTCCACCCAGGCGTATAATTTAGGTTAACTAAACCGTTAGCACATTAAAAGTTGCAAAGCACATTAGTTGGTTAGCACATTAAAAGTTGCAAAGCGTTAGAGTAATGTGCTCATACACTGTATTTTGTTGCGGTATTTATAAAGATGTGATATCGGAATACCACTTATTGGCGTTGGTGGATGGCATTTGTAAACAGTGCGTTTAACAGGCAAGCAACCAGCCGTCTGACTACCACTTCAAGGAAATTTCCAGTTGTACCGTAAGCACGAACACTCGTCGACAGCACGTGAAAGGTCAAGGAGGTGGAGGAGAATTACGAATCTACATAAGTTGAACCAGTTTAAACCCCCTCGTGCCCTCTTTCCCAACACCGTGCCCGGCTTTTCCAACCATAGCTACGAAACTGTTCGAGGTAAAGGGAGAGTAGACACGAATAACTTCAAACTGAAAGACCACTGACGTCGGGCTCCTTAAGTTTTGTTCGACACAAGGAAGGGGCGGTATACTGTAGTCTCTGGAGATCATGCCCCGTGTCGGGTAATGGATGGTAAGCTCACGAGGAACACCGAAAGTAAGCTCTCGTTAATGGCTTTTGGCGGGGCAAGGTGGCCTGGCTACTTTATAGTAGTAGTAGAGATAAACTTCATTATCGAACATATGAGGAGGGGGAAGGACTGAAAGCATTATGAGCCATTCTTTTCTGCGAAAGTGGAGGACCAGCAAAGCTTCTTGGCAGACGACATATAGGTGATGCGGACTTTAGGTGAGAAATATGAGCAAGTTCTGCGTTTCGGACACGACACATACATGCACGCACAACCATAAATTGTGTCATGCATGGTTAAACACGGGTACCCCAAGTTTGTCGAGCGAAAGCTTGGCTTTCAGGCGAGAGCACGCAGTGAAAGCTCAGACAATTGCAAGGCAAGACATAACTAAGACGCTGCTCGGCGACTTGCCGTATGGGGGCGAACGCACAGTGAAGTTTGATAAAGCCAGCTCCTTGTATAACTTTCTTGTGGCACGTGGCATATTTCTCTCTCCACAATCCTTTTCTTGCAACGAATGCGCGAGTATATGCTATCACTGCGAAAGCCACCGCCTCCGCAAATTTGTTCGGTAAGTGGCCGAAGCGGGGTCGGTGGCGCTTCCGTCCGCGCTGAAAACCACTAGTGCGGTTGCCTGAACACGAGGCGCTTGCTTGAAGGTCATGAGGACGGTACTAGGCGTTTCATGAATTTGTACCTAGAGTAACAGGCTTCACATAAAACATTAGATGGAGAACTTATGGTGAAAACCCGAATCCAGGGCTACATATTTTGCAGCGCCCTGTCTTGTTCTTCGGGCCAATTTTACCTGTTCTTCAGACTGAACTGGCCAGAGCTGCCTGCCATGTCTTCAGTATAGTGGTAGGGTTTGTGTTATTTGTCTGGGCCATATGGTTTGGCACTCCCGTTTCGTAAAAGAGTGTGGACATTTTCCGCATTGCTTTCAATGTCCTTTAATGTAATTTGGAAACATTTCTACACATGACTTGTGACTAAAGGAATATGTTTGTATTTGCCCTAGTGCCTGCGAATCATGGGTGTTGAGCTCCTTATGAGGACAGGGAAAACTCTGCATCTCCGTATCAGTTTGAAAGCTGCTCGCCGTATCGTTCTGGAGGTGGGGAGTGGTACGAGTGGTCGTGTAGGACGCGGTATGTTAGATCTCTCGCCACTCTGTTTGCGCCTCGTTACCCTCCAAATCCTCGTGTCCTGGACACCAGTGCTTGTTATGGCTTTTAATAGTCTTTGGGGGTAAAAGTTGTTCTTTTTTTATACGGTATCCTTCGGAATGTGGTTTTCGATCACTTGGAGTCCGAAATTATGTTCAATCCTCGGTTAGTCTTTTCTCCTAGCCTGACTGCCAGGAGAATGGTTCTGGTTTCGGCCTCATCGATGCTAGTTTCTTATTGTTAAGCAGTCCTACAAGTCACATGCCTGAGTGGTAGCCTCTACTGGGTGTGTTTCTGTGTAGACAGTTTTAGCATGTTGCACTAATTTCTTCCTAAGGTATCTAATCTCGCCTATTTTTTTCGGAGTGTAGCTTTGTGTCCATGTGCTTACAGAGTGGGGGTGTTTTGTTATAGGCGCGTTTCTCTGGGGAAAAGTAAGTCATTAGGAAGTTTTAGAATAGGGGCCCCAACGCTCTGTGTTCCGCAAGTGGTTTGATGCGCCGAACTGCTCATGCGTAGAAACCAAGCCATCCATGGGGGTTTGGGGTTTGCGTTTGGCGCGCAAGCGATTTTGCAGAAATAGCGGGAGCCCGAAAGCTGGCTCCAAGAGGAGCTTGCGTTTCTTGCGTCGCTCTCGCAGCCAGCGAGACTGCGCGAGACCATGGCTGAAGTGAAACCTGCGGCTCGTTGCCCGATCCACCTGATCAACTAAGACGTTTGCTGAGCTGAATTTGTAGATTCGAGGGGTCGTTCGCAATAACTGGATAAAGCAGCAATCGTGAAGCGTTTTCTGCCCTCCGAAACGGTCCGCACACACGCCGGCCGCGACTGCCCGCTCGGCCCCACTAAGCGGCTCGAAACGGCGCCGACCACGGTAGCAACAGTTTGTCGCCACTCTTCCAACCAATCTGATCGTGAAAAAGCAGTCCCACATGCGAGAAGGTGCATGTTAGTGCGGCGAAAAATTGTGCTAGGAATAGGGACTGCAATCCGCACTGATTTTAAATGCGGCGATCAAATATCTGCCGCGATGCTCAGCCTACGCTGAACCACCGCAGAGGTTCTACCAGCGTTGCCAACCAATTTCGACCGCAACGCCCCACACAACAGAAGAAGCTCTACATCGCCCTACACAATATTCTTGGTGGCCTTACACTCCATCTGACACTGAAATGGCTATTTTACTACTACCTATTTACTTTTAGTTTGCATTTGTGTTATTCTAATGAATACTTTTCTGGCTTCTGGATCTCTGCCTTCATCCCTTGGCCAGATGCGAATCGCGTGATGTCATGTTAGCCGACATACAGCTGACAGTTGTAACAAAAACCGAATTGGGGAGGTTTAACGTGTAAAAGCAAAACCTCTAGTCATTAGGCGCGCGGTGGAGGAGATCACCGAATTGGTTTTGGACCGCTGGGGATCTTTAAAGCGTGAACCGCACGGAGCGTTTTCTGCTCGCGAAAACGCGCCGCGCACGCCACAGGCGCTCTGCCGCTGCCGCAGAGCCACCCGCACGCTGCGCGCGGCGCGGCAGGCGGCGGAAACATGGCGGCGGCTTCGGCCGCGAAGTGGCGTCGGGAGCACGAGCGACCGCTTCTGAGCGCTCTCTAAAATGCCGCTCAAGATACGCACGAAGCTGCTTGAGCGGTAAAGGAGCTTATAATGTGGGTGAAAACGGTACTATAAAACATCATCCGCGCCACTACTGAATGCGCCCAAGCAATATCTGCCGGGGTGGTAAGCCTAAAGATCCCCGGCGGAGCCAGCCGGCTATCTCGAGTGCTTTGAAACCGCCGCCATGAGGCGCGTGCCTCCCCATTGGCGCAAGTCGCCAGGCTCTTCCCACTGCTGCGCGCGACGCGCGTCAAAATCTAGCCAAGGCAGATGCTACCGCGGGCGCGGAATCGTCGACGCGGGCGTCGAAAAAACGCACGCGCAATGCCGACGCGCGTGAATCGCGTGAAAAAACGCTCCATGCGGTTCACGCTTAACCCTACGCCGAAATCTTGAGACACAGGCGTTTTAGCTTTAAGCCTACATCTAAAAAGCAGTCACTGAGGCGGGGAACGAACCGGCCTGCTGGGCTCACTCAGCACCACGAAACCGGCAGTTGTAGAGTTGCTCATAATCATGCGTATACACTTTCTATTGGTATGAAAGCCTATGCAGAGTGTCATTCTTTGCTCCCTGCTGATCATGGATAAAAGCAAGCTTTCATTTTCTTCTTAGTGGTGGTTCTAAAGTCTGGCGGTTTGAAAATTTACTCCCTACTTCCCACTTTTATATATTTATACTCCGCACGCGCATGCCACCCGTATTGTGTCGTTCTCGGGTGAGTCTGGTCGGCTGTCTTTTTCTGTTCGAGGACCGAGCTGCATAAACGTAACCCTGCAGCCCAAGCCTTTGTTACGATTTGACCACCCGGTGCAGCCGGGCAGTAAAAACAAAATATAAATAAACAAATCAAATGCATTGCTCGCGGCAATATTTTGCAGCTTCACTTGGCTTACAATCGCAAGAATAACAACAAAAACCGAAACGGCCCTACACCAGGCGGAACAATTGCTGAACGGCCCTACGTCCCTAAGTCAGTAAAGAAATTTCTAAAACGCCCTACATGTAAGGCGAAAGCAACACTGGGTTCGACAATCCGACCGGTTACCCCGGAGCGCGCTGCGGCGAGCGGTCGAAGGGTAAACCTACAGACGCGGAAGAATCAAAACAGGCTGCGCCAGATGTCTTCGTCACCCATCGCTCAAACGAAAATTATTGCAAAAACAAAGTTCCACATGCGAGCAAGAGGATGATAGTGGGGTGAAAAGTGCTGTTAGGGATTGTCATTCGCAGCTGCATAGATAGCGGCGATCGAATGTTCGCCATGATGCTAAGCCGAAAGTTCCCAATACCAGAGCTGACCCGAGCAACGCAAGCCGGGTGCGGGCTGTTGGGGAAGCCCCTTATCTAAAAGTCGCTGCACGCGAGTGCGTTGCGTTTGGGTTGCCCTAACTTCTCGGGGGCCAGCCGCGTTCCCCTATTCCACAGCTGCCTGTTGCCACGCGACTTTTCCTATCTGGGAAGGGGACTCCACAAGATAGATCTCCCGTCTTCGTGCGGATAAGTCGTTCTTTTTGTGCCATGCGGGGGACTTCCCTTGTCGTCTAAAAGGGGTTGAACATGCACAATTTATAGCTTTTTGTCAGCGGTGAATATGGGCATTCCTACAGAGGCCTTGTGTGCCTACCTGAAATCGGTGATTATTCTCTATTGTTATTCTCTATGGTAAAGAGTATGAGATTCTGCTCACGGTGAGTGCTTGCATCATTCTTAAGGTTTGTTGTTCTCGTACGCCTGTTTACTCTTTGGTAATCGTCCTGCCTGTAAGAGATAGTCGGGTTGCGGGCTTTACAGAGAGGCCGATCCAGAAGCAGTGGAAGACCATGAACGCGATGAAGGGACGAAATAGCGAAATTTGAAGGTATAGAATCGGCTCCGGTAGCGCAGGATGGGAGCGGTCAAAGGTCTGAGGGAGAGGCCTTCGTCCTCAGGTGGACTTCAAAGGCTGCTGCTGCTGATTATTATTATTATTATTATTATTATTATTATTATTATTATTATTATTATTATTATTATTATTATTATTATTATTATTATTATTATTACTGGTTTTCTTCTGAATTGCGGGATGCCCTGAAACTCAAAGAACGCGCGCACAGAAAGATGAAGCGCTCTGGTGCGAATCAGTTCGTTCAGGAGTTCCGGCGCCTACGTGCCCTATGCAAAATATGGCACAAACGTGATCATGCTTTGTACCTGGCGTCAGTTGAAGCTAAAGCAACTCATCAGCCGGGAGCCTTCTGGAAGTACATTCATTCTAGATCTAGTACAACGAAAGAATCTTTTCGTCTACTGGATTCCAACGGCGATGAGGTTGCAGATGCGGCCGACTGCTTTGCTCGTCAGTTTTCTTCTTTGTTTGGGCTTAGCGGTGGTAGTGATGACGGCAGCGTCTCTTGTCACCAGGACGGTTACTCCGCTTGTTTCCAATTGGATGAGAACATCGTGCGGGCCAGCATCAAGCGGCTAAAGCCCTCGTTTTCTTCTGGGCCAGATGGTATTCCTGCTGCAATTCTAAAAACGTATGCAAATATATTTGTTCCTGTGTTCACCTCAATATTTAATAACTGTCTCCGGTCTGGCACGTACCCTCGATCATGGAAAATCTGTCGTGTATTCCCTGTTTTCAAGTCAGGCCCAAAAACCGACCCCATGAACTATAGGCCAGTGTCGCTTCTTTGTTCTGCCTCTAAAATATTCGAGTTATCTCTTCATAAGGCCTTGTCTTTCTCACTTAAACACGTCCTCATTCCTAATCAACATGGCTTCATGCGTGGTCGCTCAACTTCCACAAACCTCGCATGCTTCATGGAACAGGCTGTCCCAGCAGTCATTGGTAGAAGCCAGCTTGATGCGGTCTACTGTGACATGAGCAAGGCCTTTGATGTAGTCAACCACTCGTTATTGCTTGCCAAGCTCATTCTGTTAGATGTTCACGCTTCCTTAGTGGGTCTTATACGTTGCTATCTCCAGAAGCGATATTGCTATGTAAGTGTTAATGGTCAAACATCATTTAGGTACAAAGCAACCAGTGGTGTACCCCAGGGCTCCGTTCTGGGCCCCCTTCTTTTTTCCATTTTCATTAACGATGTTGCTTCTGCCATTAAAAATTCATCTTTTTTGTTGTATGCTGATGATATGAAAATCTTCAGAGAAGTGCGTAATGTTCAGGACTGTAATTCTCTTCAGGCTGATATCGTGTCATTCCATCGTTGGTGCACCAAAAACGACTTAATTTTGAACCCCTCAAAAACGAAAGTTGTTTCCTATAGTAGGAAAACTCAACAGCTGCAATACTCCTATAAAATAGCAAGCACTGCACTGCCGAGAGTGACCGAAATTCGGTACTTGGGAGTACTATTTGATTCTTCTCTGACTTTCTCTTCCCACGTTACACAAATTACCGGACGCTCTCTTCGATGTCTGGGTGCTGTCTGCAGGTATTCTAGAGAGTTTAAAAGTCCTCTTCCTTTCTTAAAGTTGTATTCGGCTCTGTGCTTACCTCTTCTCGAATACGGTTCTGTTGTTTAGAATGGAACTTGCAAGTCCAATAGTGACCGCATCGAAAGGGTTCAAAATAAGTTCCTTTCTATCTTTAGGCACCGTTTCCGTCATGTACAAGAAAACGCAAACGGCAGCATGTCTTGTCTCAAAAGTATTCCTTCCCTTTGGTGTCGACGAATGAGAGCTGACATTATCTTTCTTTATAAACTTCTTCATGGTGATATTTTGTGTGATGACTTGGTTGCACTTATCAATGTCAACTTGCCGAACAAACTTTTCCGAAGATTTCGAACTTTCAGAACAGATGCTTTAAGTAAACGATGCTCGTCCATCTGCAGAATACAATGTGCATATAATGAATATTCCAATCGTCTTGATATATTCCAGAGCTCTTTGTCTTTGTTCTCTAATGAATTGAAAACTGTTGTAGCTTAAGTGCCTTTATGTCATTTATGTGCCGTATTTCTGTTCCGTATTTATTTTATGCAAATCATCATCTTGCTTGTTTGTTTTTCACTTTTCCTGATTTTGTGTTGCTTGAATTTCTGTTGGTTTAAGTGTCAGTGCTTGTAACACTGAACTCCGTTTTTCCATTTTGAAACTTCCTAACATTTTGTTACAAAACCTTTGTTTTATGTGTATAATCTATCTCCGTCATGTGCATTGAGTATTTGCTTTTGTATTTTCAATTTTTCACGTGCCTTCAACGTTTTGCTGGCCGGGTGTCATGGCTTCTAACACTAGGCTTCCTTTTTTTTTTTGCTGTTTTGCTTTCTGGGATCTCTGTAACTATTTTATCTTATTGTTTCTTTCATATATATGGTTTTCTGTGTTGTGTTGTCTTGATTTTAGTTTGTTTTTATGAATGCTTGTATATGGTGTACCAGTACCAAGACCCTAGGGTTGTTCCTGGGCACCAAAAATAAAGGTTGATTGATTGATTGATTGATTGATTGATTGATTGATTGATTGATTGATTGATTGATTATTATTATTATTATGATAAATGGTTTCCTCGGCTCGCTCTTTCTTCTGTATGAACATATCGAGAATGCGAACCTGACTTATTTCTTGTAATCCCTCTGGTGCAGACTTTATTCCTAGTTAGGCTACCCAGTTGAGTGCATTTCGGTGGTTATGTTGTTTGAACAGCGACGCTGCTTCCAAAATAGTAATTTTTCCTGTCGCCAGTTAAAAATACCAAGAAAATGCCGATCGCGTGCACGTGAGTGAGGGCCTCGCGGGGACCGCCCGGCAGTTAACAAAACCAAGAAAATGCCTAGCACTCGTGTGTGTGCGCCTTCACGTTCGTGAAGCTATACATACACTCTTACGGAGATTTTCCAAAATTGCGGCGACCGCCCGGCAGTTATCAAGACCAAGAAAATGCCGAGCTCTGTTGTGTGCGTGTAAGGATGTACCGCCAGAGGAGGAGGAGGAGGAGAAACACTTTCTTTGCAAACTGGGTCTAGGGGAGAGGGGTGGCGGAGGATGCGATCTTCTCCGCGACCTGGGCGGCCCGGTTGGTTAGTGCCAACTGCATTTCCGGGTCGGAGCTCTCCAGGGCCTGCTCCCAGTGTAAGGGGGAAGGAAAGGGGGGAAATGGGTCGTGGGGACACTCGCAAAGGGAATGGTAGCGGGTATCCGGTTTGAGACATTGAGGGCAAAGAGGCGAAGGGTAGAGATTGGGGTTGATGCGGTGAAGGATAGTTCGGCAGGGGCTTGTGTGGGTTTGAAGTAGCCGCCAGTGGCGAGCGGCTTCGTGGGTGAGGGAAGGGTGTGGGGGAGGATATATCCTGCGGAGGTGGCGGAAGTGCTGGGTAATGTCCCGGTACGAGACTAGAGCGTCCCGGAAGCTGGGGGTGACGTGGGTAGAGCCAAAAGAAGGGCCTGCTCGGGTGACAAGAGCTCCAGCTGTACGGTGGGCCGCTTCATTGGCTACTGTTCCATTGTGGGCCGAGGTCCACAGCAGAGCCACGGGGTGGGATGGTGTTCTATGGGAGAGGATTTTGAGGGCGAGTGGGGAGAGTAGCCCTGCAGAGAAGTTGCGAATTGCCGACTGAGAATCCGAAAGGACAACTCTGGGTGTGGGAGACTGTACTAGGCCGAGGGCGATAGCCGCCTCCTCCGCAGCGGTAGCTGATGTTGTATGTATCGTGAGTGCGTCCAAGGGAGGGCTGTCTAGCGATGAAATGACGGTTGTGGCGAAAGACGGCTTATCGTGGTAGCTAGCTGCGTCGACGTATAAATGATGCTGGGAGGGAGGGAATGTGCGCTGCAGATGTCTAGCCCTGGCCAGTCGGCGGTCGGCGTGGTGGTGGGGGTGCATATTGCGAGGCAGTGGGCGTACAAGAAAGAGTTGGGGAAACGTAGTGGGAATAAGGGAGGCCATAGGTGAGGGGAAAGGGGAGGTCAGGTGGGCCGCTGCGAGAAGGGCGCGGCTGGGATGTGTGCGCGATAGTCTAGCTAACTGGGCTGTGCGGTGGGCTTCGATGATTTCATCGACGGTGTTATGAATGCCCAGGGCTAATAGACCGCTGGTGGGGGCGCTGGGAGGTATTAGAAGAGCAACTCGGTATATGCGTCGTAGTGGGCAATCTAGTTTTGTTTTGTCAGAGGCATTGAGTTTGCAGTACGGGAGGTAAAACGTAAAGCGAGAGAGTAAGAAGGAATGAAGAAGTTGCAAGCGTTCAGGTTCGGAAATGCCGTGCCGCCGTGTGATGATTCTTCTTAGGAGGCTGAGTGTTCGAAGTACGTGCGATCGGAGTTTAGTTAAGGTGGTCGCGTTGCCCCGGTTGGCCTGAATGGTGAGACCTAGCACGCGGAGGGAGGAGACATGAGGGACGATATGGTTGTCGACGTAAACTGTGATGGGGGGTTCCGTGGGGGGTTGCTTGCAAGGGGGTTGCAAAAGAAGTAGCTCCGATTTGTGCGAGGAGCACTGGAGGCCCAACTGAGACGCAGTTGCTTGGACATTGTCTGCGCCTTGCTGGAGTGTGTGTTCGATTAGAGCATCGCTACCTGATTTAACCCATAAAGTAATATCGTCTGCATAGATAGAGGTGTGGAGATTTGTGACGGAGGAAAAGGCAGTGGCCATGGGGATAATCGCCAGATTGAATAGAAGAGGAGATATGACCGAACCCTGAGGTGTGCCTATTGCGGGGAATGGGACGTTCGAGGTTTGGAGGGGTCCTAATCGTAGAGTGGCCGTGCGGTCACGAAGAAAGGAGGAGATGTAAGAGTAAGTACGCGCAACAAGTCCAAGCGAGTTTATAGAGTTAAGAGTGGCTACGTGAGAGACGTTGTCGAATGCTTTGTAGAGATCAAGTGCCAGAATGGCCGAGGTGTCCGCCTTGGAAGGGTTAGCTATAATGTCATGATAGTAGAGCCGGAGGTGCGTATGCTGTACTGACAGCCCTAGGCGAAAAACAGTGAGGGTGTGTGGGAGCAGGTGATAAATTTCGAGGTAGGTGGTGATCCGCGTGTTGATGATATGCTCGAGCAGTTTTCCAAGACAAGAGGTGAGTGATATCGGACCGAGGTGCTCCAATGTAATAGCTTTGTGTGCTTTAGGAATTAATGAGATGTCAGCATGCCGCCACGTTGATGGGAGCGTGCCTCGAGACCAGTGGTGATTGAAAAGGGCTGTGAGGGAATCTATCGTATGGTCGGTAAGTTGTCACAAGATCTTATTGGTGACCTTGTCGGAGCCTGGAGCGGTTTGTCGACGTAGTTGGGATATAGCGTGCCTGACCTCAGCGACAGTGATGTCCTGATCGAGGGAAACATTCGGAGGTCCGGAGTAATGGGGAAGGGAAGGGTTCTGCGATGAGGAAGTAGGAATGTACATGGATCGAAGCTTGTCTAGAAGCTCAGCGGGCGTGCCTGAATAATTGTTTATGAGCGAGTGCAGGCGAGTACTTATGATGGTTTTGGACGAAGTAGGGTCAAGGAGGTGGCGGAGGAGGGCCCAGGTCTTTTTCATGGAAAGGCATCTACGCATGTCGTCGCAGATCTGATACCAGTGAGTCCGAGCGAGTGTGGCGGCATGAGCATGCATGGAGACTTGTAGGCGAGCGAGTCTGCGTTTGAGCGCCCTTGGGCGTTTATGGGAGCGCCAGCGCTTTCGATACTCCGGTAGGCTTCAAACTGAGGGAGGAGGTGGGAATCCGCATAGGGGCTGGGAAGCTCTGGGTCAACTGGTTTGTCGTGAATGTGTTTTATCTCCATGATATCATGAATCCATTGCTCGAGCGCGTCTTCATCGAAGTGAGTGAGGGCAGGTAGCGTAGCACAGTTAGTACGGAACGCGTCCCAATCAGTGATGTGTTGGGGTGGTGGCGTGTGGGTAAAATGATGGGCAAGATGGAGTGTGGTCTGAATGATGTAATGATCACTACCCAGGGTGTCTGGTAGGGTTTTCCAGGACACTTTTGGCGCTCGATGCGAGAAGATTAGGTCGGGGGTGGTGTCCCGTTGAACACTGTTGCCTGTGCGAGTAGGGGTTTGGGGGTCTGTTTCTCAGGTGAGGCGGAGGTTGTGTGAAACTTCCCAAAGTAGACGGCCCTTGCGCGTGGTACAAGGGTAACCCCACGCTAAGTGTGGAGCATTAAAATCGCCAACAATAATTAAGGGGTTGCGGCCGGCAGTGCGAATAGCGTGCATGAGGAGGGTGTGGAAGTTGTGATGTTGTTTGGGTGTACTGTAAATATTTAGGATGTGTATTGAAGGTTGTGAGGGTGTGCAGGGAAAGATGGTGACTAAGAGGTGCGGTATGGTGGTGACGGGGAGTGATGCGACGCCAGCCCGCAAGTTGCGTTGTACCAGGGAGGCTACAGTGGGAAAGCGGGGGTCTTGGAAGGACTGATACCCACAGAGTTTGGCGGCGGGGCGTGTTTCCTGCAGTGCAATGACAGCTGGGGGTGTAGGAGTAGTGGTGATGTATGCCTGAAGGGTAGCGCGTTTGGATTGGAAACCCCTGCAGTTACACTGCCATAGTACGAAAGATTTAGAGGCCGGCATCAGGATCGGGTTCCATAGGTAAGGGTACACTGGAGGGCGCAGAAGACGCGAGAAACGGGGAGTGGGATGGGAGCAGTTCCTTGATACAATAGAGAAGCTCATTGTGTAGGCCTGTAATGGAGTCCTGCATGGCTGTTTGTGAGGCGATGAGGGAGTTGTGAAGGTTTAGGTATTCTTGCCTCTGCGCGTGGAGGGCTTCCGCTAGGACAGGGTGAAGGGCTGTCGGGGTAGTGGGAGGGTCGTCTTGGGGGGCCTTGCGCTTGGTGGGAGGCAGTAGGTGCGCGTTGCTGCCCGTAGATGTCATGTGAGTGTCTGGGGAAGAAGGTTTTCCGAGGGTAAGCTCTTGAGTTTGTCGCCGGAGAGTCTCATTTTCTTGGCGAAGCCTGAGTACTTCCGCGCGAAGATTGCGTATTTCAGCTAAAAGGGGTGCGTATGTAAGGGGGACGTTAGGCTGGGAGCGGGGTGTAGTAACGGGGGCAGAGGGCGCCTGTGGGAGCCGGCCCTGGGAGCTCACCTGTACGTTAGATATCGATGATGTAGTGTCTAGAGGCTGTCGGGCGGCCTGGCTGTAGGTCTTGCCGCCAGCAGAAGAAGCAGAGGAGGAAAGTGGCTCGCTGTCGGTAGTGCGAACAGAAGTTTTTGAAAGTTCAATTTGCGCGTCGCGAAGCAGGGGGGGTGGCTTCTGCTGGCGGCGCGGTTGAAATCGTTTGGTGCATCCAGCAGCTCCTGTGAGGTGTTTCTCGCCGCATAAGACGCACGTGGGGGTGCATGGGTGCTGGTCCGTAGGGGAGACGGTGCCGCAGGTGGTACAGCGGGGGGTTGGCGGAAGGTGTGGACATACATCCTTGCGATGGCCGGGTGTCCAGCAGTTGAATCAGGCTTCTGTCTTGCGCTTGAACGGGTAGCAGCGAAGAAGGGTGGCCCGGTATCAAACCCAAAAGGGGACGACGGTGCCGCTGACCAGAACTTGTACTAAGGTGGAGTTGTGGCGACGCTTAGCGTCGAGGATTTGGTTAGCTGGGTTGTATTCGATGAGGCCGCGCAGGATGTTGTCGGCGGAGTCCATGGGAGGGATGTCGAAGATTACCCCAGTGGTGGTGTTCGATGGAGGCGGAATGTGGTTGGTTAGCGGGAATACGGTGCCATTGAACGCAAGAGACGTCAGCGAGAGGTATTGTTGGGCACGGTTTTCGGAGGGAGTGCTGACGATAACGAAGTTGGAGCGGTAGTGGATGCGAATTTGATCCTCGACAGTGGTGGGATATTGGCCTGAGACTGAATCGCATCGGCGAGCTGGGCAGTTGACACGCTGTGGAGCGCTAGGCCACCCTGCGGGCGCAGAATGACCTTGATGTCATCGTCGGGCAGAGGGTCTCCACTGGGGTGCGCTTTGCGGTTAGGACGCTTGGGCCTATTGCGCTTCTTGGTCGGTGGCCGTCGCGGGGTGATCGCCGGAGGGGGCGGCGTGGTTGACGCGTTGCTGGACTGCTGGCGATGCTTGCGACGTACGCAGAGCCAGCCGGGTGGCGTGCAAGCAGTCGGGCATGGGATTATTGTTGTACCTATCATCATAGCTGTACTCTCTGGTCCAAACTCTGGAGGATAGGCTGACCCATGCTCTCACCACGACGCGGCTACATGCTAATGCAGTAGCTGAGATTCTACATAACATGCACGAGGTGCCACAGATCGGCTGAATGGAGCACCGAGTTTCTTTGACAAAAAGTAGCGCGATATGTTTTTTTTTGCATTAAGAGAATTAATTACGTGCTGAAGGTCCTCAACCAAGAAGAAAATGCCTAGAAATGCAAGAGGCTGAATACCTGTGTCATGTGAATGAACTTTGTTTTGAAAATATCTTGGAAGTTTAATAGCGAACAATGAAAAGTGCACTGTGGCCTCAGTTGTAAATATCTGTAAATATTTTGTAAACATGTGTAAATATTTTGCAACGTAAGTGTGTCTAAATGAACTGCCCACCACGAACTTGTTTTACTTGTTTATAATGCCTACAGCAGGTTATTCTAAAAATACATGGATCCATAGGCATAATTTGCTTTATACGCCCAGTACGCTAAACCGATTATTACTGTTGTTCACCTCTCGAAGCCTTCCTACCGAGACCGGAACCCACCACTTTACCCAATGGGATCCTGTGATATTGCATGGAATACAGGTACACCTTACCAGACCTCCCACTTGTTTTATGTTTAAAGTGAAAGCCTCCCCGGCCGAGAAGAGTTCAACTCCACTCCGTACGCAAAGATTGATGCAAAAATACGCCGTTCTTCTGGGTACAGTGCTGACAAGCAAGCTCAGTATAATGGCCACTGACTATAACAGTGAAATATTCTCACGAATGACACTCGGCACTTCCAACGATCAAAACTATAAAGAAGATTTAATGTGCCTAAACTCAAAGCTGCAGCCCAGAGCCCGCGTGGACAAGCGCTTGCCAGAGCGTTCTAGTCTTCTTTTCTGCCTCGCTGATGGTGATAGTCGCGGCATTTCTTCCCTGACTTGCTGGTGATGATAGTGGCGGCATTACTCCCCCCCTTCTGAGAGAGCATCGACTCGATGCCACGGAAAGCGAAATTACATTGTCCAACACGGATCACCATCTGCAAGACGGAACACTTCCAGTTCTATACGTGGGTGCGTAGTCCGTGCTTCAACGTTCGTAGTAAGGCTTGAGCCGCACGATGTGTACCAATTCGGATCTTGGCCTTCGACAGGAGGCTGTGCGCGCTGTGTCAGGTTTCACTTCATAATTGAGGTCACCAATGCGGCGGAGTATTGCATAGGGGCCGAAGTACCGCTTCATAAGCTTCTCGCTCAAACCACGGCGCCGTACCGGGGTCCAAACCCAAACTCGATCACCAGGGGTGAAATGTATTTCTCGTCGACGGAGGTTGTAGCGGTTAGCGTCGACGGATTGTTGATTTTGAATCCTGATCCTTGCGAGTTGTCGTGCTTCCTCAGCGCGCTGTGAGACAACTTCCGCATCTTCGTGGGTATGGTCGCTGGGCAAGTGGGGTAGCATTGCGTCGAGCATGGTGTTTACGTGCCGGCCATGCGCCAAATAGAATGGAGAAAATCCCGTCGTTTCTTGGATCGCGGTGTTGTACGCAAACGTCACGAATGGGAGCACTTCGTCCCAAGTTCGGTGCTCGACGTCTGTGTACATTGCTATCATATCTGTCATTGTCTTATTGAGGCGCTCTGTAAGTCCGTTTGTTTGGGGATGGTACGGCGTTGTTCGACGGTGGCTGGTGTTACTCAAGCGGAGTACGTCGTGCGTCAGTTTCGACGTGAACGCCGAGCCGCGAACAGTGATTAACACTTTGGGAGCCCCATGCCGCAGAACAATTGACTCAATGAAAAATTTCGCTATTTCAGCGCTTGTTCCGAGTGGCAGCGCCTTAGACTCTGCGAAGCGGGTTAAGTAATCCGTCGCTACCACAATCCACCGATTGCCTGAGTTGGACACGGGGAATGGGCATAGAAGATCCTTGCCAATTTGTTCGAAAGCTGTTAGTGGGGGCTGGATAGGATGTAGAAATCCGGCCGGCTTTGTTGGCGGCTTCTTCCGCCTCTGGCATTCTCGGCATGTTTGCGTGTAGTGACGGACTGATTTCGGAAGACGAGGCCAGTAGTACTTTTCTCGTATCCGGGCTAGTGTGCGCCTATATCCGAGATGTCCGGCGGTGGGGTGGTCATGAGAAGCTTCGATGATTTCGTCGCGAAGGCTGTCTGGGACAACGAGAAGCCATGACCTGCCGTTTGAGTCAAAGCTCTTTTTGTAGAGGACGCCCTGTCGAAGACAGAACGAGGACACGTTACGGGAGAAAACTTTGGGAAGGTGAACTTGTTGGCCTTGAAGGTATGCCGTACGTTTTTGAAGCTCAGGGCCCTGTCGTTGCCGTGCGGCCATATCAGAGCCATGTAGTACTCCCAGGAAGGCGTCGTCATCATCCACTTCCGGCTGAGCGCTTTCCACGGGGGCCCGAGACAGGCAGTCCGCATCACTGTGTTTGCGGCCCGACTTGTAAATGATGGAAAAATCAAATTCTTGAAGGCGTAGTCCCCAACGAGCGAGTCGTCCGGATGGGTCCCTCAGGTTGGCAAGCCAGCACAGTGAATGATGATCTGTGACTACACGGAATGGACGACCATACAGATAGGGACGAAAATTTGTAACTGCCCAAATGACTGCAAGGCACTCCTTTTCGGTGGTTGAATAGTTTTGCTCCGCTTTGGTTAGCGTACGGCTCGCGTAAGCAATGACTCGCTCAGCTCCATCCTGCATTGAGCACAGCACCAAGTCCCGCGCTACTTGCATCGGTATGGACTTCAGTTTCAGCCTCCTGGTCAAAATGGCCTAAGACGGGCGTCATTTGCAGAGCGGATTTTAATTCCTCGAATTCACGATGTTGTTCTTCATTCCACTCGAACGGGACCCGTTCTTTTGTAAGGTAAGTGAATGGGGCAGCTATCTGGGAGAAGTTCTTGACGAAGCGGCGATAGTAAGCGCACAGACCCAGGAACCTTCTCACTGCCGACTTGTCAGATGGTGTTGGGAAGGCGCGAACCACGGCTGTTTTCGCTGGATCAGCACTTACACCTGCGCTACTAACAATGTGGCCTAGGAACTTCAATGTGGCCTAGGAACAGGTACACGAACCGGTATTTTTTTGGATTGAGCGTAAGGCCAGCAGTTTCGAGAGCCGTGAGTACTTCTCTAAGTCGTCGTAAGTGTTCATCGAACGTACTTGCAAAGATGACGACGTCATCGAGATAAACGAGGCAAGTCTGCCATTTAAGGCCGGCGAAAATGGTGTCCATTACACGCTGGAAGGTCACTGGTGCTGTACATAGAGCGAAAGGCATCACTTTGAACTCATAGAGCCCATCTGGGGTAATAAAGGCCGTCGTTTCTCGGTCCCGCTCGTCAACCTCAATCTGCCAGTACCCACTCTTCAGGTCTATTGACGAGAAGAAGCGGGCATGGCGGAGCCGATCGAGAGTGTCATCGATGCGTGGAAGCGGGTACAGGTCCTTTTTTGTTGTTTTGTTTAACCGCCGATAATCTACGCAAAACCGCAGTGTCCCATCCTTCTTCTTTACAAGCACCACTGATGCAGCCCAGGGACTGTTAGACGGTTGGATGAAATCGTCCTTCAGCATGTCTTTCACCTGGGCTTGTATTGCCTCTCGTTATTTGGGCGAAACTCGGTACGGCGGTTGACGAGTTGGATGCGTGGCGTCATCAGTCAAAATCCGTTGCTTAGCAACGGTGGTTCGGCCAACTCCGGACGGCGTAGCAAAGCAGTGACGAAATTCGTCGAGCAGTGAAAGCAACTCACTCCTTTGTTGACCCGAAAGTTTTGGATTCACGTCGAGTTCCGGACTTGCTGCCGCTTCCGGCAGAGACGATGTATTGGCGTCGGACACCACGTCAACAGCTGAGATTTCCGCGATGCCTTCCACGTGGGCTACGGCCATGCCCTTGGTCAGGTGCTGCGACTCGTTTCGAAAATTTGTCACCAAGACTTCTGCGCATCGATTTTGCAGCCGCAGTAGGCCTCTGGCGACCCCGATTCCCTTCTCCAGAAGAAGCTGGATACTTCCTTCTAAGAGTGCTTCCCCGTCTGGGAACGTGTCAACTTGCACAAGCAAGAAAACACTGGCCAGCGGAGGCAGCTTCACGTGATCCTCTAACACCCTGGCCGAGGCGAAATTTGGCGCGGAGTGAATCCGTGGTGCATCAGGCATCCGCAGCGTGAGGCTGTTCGAGCCCAGGTCAAGGACGGCACCATACTCGTAGAGGAAGTCCATACCTAGAATGATGTCTCGGGAGCATTTCTCCAGAATGACAAACTTCACAGGGCATTGCTCTCCGTGGATCTCGACGCGGGCAGTGCACAGTCCAACAGGCGTCACCAGGTGTCCTCCGGCGGTACATATATCCGGGCCATCCCACGCTGTCGTCACTTTACGTAGGGGACGGGAAAGCCTACCGCTCAGAACGGAGTAATCAGCACCAGTGCCAATGAGCGCCGTCGCGACGTACCCGTCTATAGTGATCGACAGGTTGTTGGATGGCGCAGCAGTACGGATGAAAGGGTTGCTGGAGTCGGAGTAGGAGCTTCGCGGCGTTTGCGAAGGTTCTTGATGGCTTTCGTCGTCGGCAACACCACCTCCAGGCGTTGCCGTACTTAGTTTTCCCGGCGAGGCACGGGTGAAAGGATTTCGCGGTGAGACGAGCGGAGAGGCGAAGGTGGGCGACGGGGCGACGGCGAACGGGGTCCACGAGGAACGGCTGTGAACGGCGGCGTTGAGCGTCGAAGGTATTCTTCGATTTCGCGGGGTTTCTGACCATAACGTGGGCACGGGTCGCTTGGACGGAACCCGGGAAGTCCAAGCTCACGGTAGAGGCAGCGGCGAAAGGTGTGGTCTGGCTCCCCACAGTGGAAGCAGAGTGGTCGGTTATCTCGTGTTCGCCAGACATCCGTTTTTCGCGGCCGAAGCTGCTGTGGTCCCGGCGAGGGAATATTCGACGACTCACCGGCCACCCGCTGTGGTACCAGGTTTGAGTAAGGAGCGGCGACTGACGAGGGCGGCTGGGAAGCCGGTGCAACGTACGTCACAGAGGGACGTTGGGGGACAACGTCGACTGGAATTATGGGTGCAAACGTCCGCTGCACTTCTTCTCTGACAGCCTCCGCAACCGATACTGAAGCAGGCCGCTCGCGCGTTGGGAACAGCTTTTGTAGCTCCTGTTGGAGCACGCCACGGATGATCTCGCGGAGACAACTATCATTATTGCTGTTCATGTCGAGGCGGGAAGTAGTGGTGCAAGCAGCAATTGTGGGGGAAGCCACTAACCTGTGGTAATGGTTACTCCTCGCCGCTAGCACCTGTTCAATGTTGGCGGCTTCCGTCACAAACTCATCAACAGTCGTCGGTGGATGGCGAACGAGCCCTCCAAAAATGTCACTCCTCACGCCTCTCATAAGGGCCCGCACCTTGGTTTCCTCAGTGGCCAGCGGATCCGCCCGTGTGCTCAATCGCAGAACGTCTTCCACGACGCTCGTCACTCTTTCGGTAGGCCCTTGGGCCCGGGTTCGTAAGAGTTCTTCGGCCCTTTGACGTCGAAAGCGGTTAGGGAAGGCTCGCCGAAGGCCCTCGTTGAAGGACTCCCATGACTTCAGGCGCGCCTCGTGGTTATTGAACCAGATTCGAGCAGTTTTCTCCAAAGAGAAGTAGACGCTCTTGCGCCACAGGTCTTCCGTCCAGCCATTGTGGCGAGCTACACCCTCGTACTGCTCAATGCAGTCTTCTACGTCCTCGAAGTCTTCGCCATAGAACGGGGCAGGATTACGGGGCGCGATCGGCCAGAACATAATCGGAGGCGTCAGTCTGCTGTGACTGCGACGTCATGCTAACTGCACGTGCCACCTGTGTCCGTTCGGGATTCGCGGTCAACTGCCCGAATTCCGGTGCTTGGCCTTGGAGACGTCGACTGGTGCAAACACCGGGCTCTTCGAGGAAGGCTCGCCGGCCCGGACTCAGTATCGGGCTTGGCTTACGGGGCCTTGAGGGGGTACTCAGCATGAAGGGGGTTTACCCCGGCTCCTCCACCACAAATGTCACGAATGACACTCGGTACTTCCAACGATCAAGGCTATAAAGAAGATTTATTGTGCCTAAACTCAAAGCTGCAGCCCAGAGCCCGCGTGGACAAGCGTTCTCGTCTTCTTTTCTGCCTCGCTGATGGTGATAGTCGCGGCATTTCTTCCCTGACTTGCTGGTGATGATAGTGGCGGCAGTATCACATAGGTCACACATTAGGCGGCCTGAAGTACATGGGGAAAAATTGACCACATCTTTCCGCGGGGGGAAACCATGGGGTGATGTGATGCATCTGGGCGGTGCTTTTTACGGTTGCGCCGACCATCGTGGTAGCAGACCTGTTAGTCTCCATTCAAATCATCGGTGGTCATCGGATGTCATCAGAGCGGCGGAGGTGGAGCGACTGAGCGGAGCGGCGCAGTTATCGCGTTTATATGTACCGCGTGTTAACGGTGAGGGGAATGAGAGAGAGTAGCCCCTGCGCATGTGTTAACCGAGCGCTAACACGCGCTGACGCACAGCTGGCATGGCGAAGGGAGCGAGCGCTAACGCAAGATGGCGCTGCGGTGAGAGCGGCGTTACCGCGCAGCTGGCGTGGCGAGGAGAATGGGGGAGAGGCGTGCGGACTACGGATGGATGGAGGGACAAGGCGGGTCAAAGTGATGCGTCGCATCTAAAATAATCTGCAGAAATTCAGAGAATTATCTACTTATGCGAAGCATTCTTATGCGGCTTGTCTTGAGTGTGAGTTTTTGTAGTCACTTTTTATGGTTTTCCTAAGTCCTGTCCGACCAATCACCTCCATTTATGATATTGTAACGATTCAAAGTGGAAACTTCGCGAAATCTGCATTATTGTGGAATGCATGGCGTTATACGGTTTGCCATTTCCCGTAATCGCCTAATATTTTTATTTTCTAGTTTTCAAAATTTTGTTTAGCCAATTATCTCTATTTACGCTATTATAACTATTCCATGAGAAGCTTTCGTGAAATCTGCATTATTGTAGAAATGCCAGCGTTATACCTTTTGCCACTCTCCGTAATGTTATTTTTTCTCATTTTTTAGTTCTTCAAGATTTCGTCCGCCAATCATTTCCATTTACGTTCCTATAACGATTGCATTTGGAACTTTTTCTGCACTATTGTGAAAATGCAGGGCGGTACACGGTTCGCCAGTTTCCTTAATTATCTTATATTTTTCTTATTTTTTAGTTTTTCAATATTTCGTTCTGCTGATTATCTCAATTTACGATATTATAACGATTACAGGTGGAACTTTGCGAAATCTGAGTTACTGTCGAAATGCAGGGCGTTTCGCGGTCCCGGCTGTAGGGGTACTTGGCAAAGATTGGTTTGATTGATTCTAGGGTTTAACGCGCCGAAGCAACGCAGGAGATGAGGCGCGCCGTAGTTGAGGGCTCCAGATTAATTCTGACCACCTGGGGATCTTTAACGTGCGCCGAAATCTCGAACGCACGAAATCTCGAACACAAATGCTGCGCATTAAAATTGCCTGCTCGCATGCGTGATCGCATGCGTGCTCCGGCGCAGCAGACGTCGTTCTTATGGATGATGATGCTTAGTGGTTTCCTTTTTGTAACGGGGTGGCGTTGCACAGCGACCTTATTCGTAACGCCACTGTACAATCACCTCGCCAAAAAAAAAAAACCTCTGTGGATTTTTTTGCGCTGTGTGACTTCTTTGCTCGCATGTCTTCGCAGATTCGTCTTTGCTCTTTTCCCACCAACATTATGACTTTTTAACTAACCTCTACCTCTACTGCTCTCCAATTTACGTTTCCGTTAACCTTAAAGCCAAAGGCTTCCGGAAGCTGCATGTCTCCCTCGCCGATGACTGGACCGATACCTTTGCACTCCGTTACAATATTGCGCATGGTTTCTGCCTTTCTGCCCCAACCTGCGCACAGTTCTTCCTGTACCGGCTCGCGGATAAACGTTTTTGTCCGCAAGCAACCCCCGCGGGCTTCAAAAAGCAATACACTCTCTTTGGTATTATCAAAGAAATTTTCTCTTGTGATCTCCTGCTTCCCGATCCTGTAGATATCTAGGGACTTCTTTGCTCCATCACCTTTTTCCAGGTTGTTTCCGATTCTTTCCCTTTATTTTTTATTGCTTTGGTCGTTTCCCCTGCGCTTCCAAGTATCATATACTTTGTCCTGTGCCGTCTGGTACTTTTCCTCCTCTGTGTGTCCACGCTTTTCATGTAAAGATAATGAAACACTTTGGCCGCCCATCTCTGGCCACCAATACTTCTCAGTAATTCTTCTGTGCTTCTCTCACTTCAAAAAGGCCCATCCCATGTCTCCCTGCACTGCCTTATTTGTTGTTTTAGTGTGTGCTCTTAATGCCAATCGACCCACAGCTTTCTGATTTACTTCTAGCCCTGATTGAATCTTTCATTTGACACACACGACGGAGTTTAAAATAAAAACGTGAGTGCCAGTACCATTACTCCCTTCCCGATTCCTCTCACTACTTCATATTTGTTATACACCCATAGTGCTCTATGCTTTATGATAGAGGCGTTTCTTTTTCCTTTTATTCTTAAATTCTCCCCATGAGTTTTTAAATAGGCCTCCTTACCCATGGTCAGAGGTCGGCGAACTCACTCATGAGTCCACTCACTCAGACTCATTTGGACTCAAACTCACGCGTGGGTTTGAGCTTGAGTGAGCGCGAGGCTAGTGTGGCAAGGTGAGTTTGAGCTTGAGTGAGTTTGAGCCGAGTGAGCCCGACTAAGTTTGAGTACGCCTGAGACCTAGTGAATTCTGAGTCCATTTTGAATTCTGAGTACATTTTGAGTTTGAGTACATTTTGAGTACTGAGTACATTTTGAGTTTGAGTCCATTTGGAGTTCTGAGTACATTTTGAGTTTGAGTCCATTTTGAGTTCTGAGTCCATTTTGAGTTTGAGTCGATTTTGAGTTCTGAGTACATTTTGAGTTTGAGTACATTTTGAGTTCTGAGTACATTTTGAGTTCGAGTCCATTTTGAGGTCTGAGTACATTTTGAGTTTGAGTTCATTTTGAGTTCTGAGTACATTTTGAGTTCTGAGTACATTTTGAGTTTGAGTCCATTTTTGGTTCTGACTACATATGAGTTTTCAGTCCATTTTGAGCTTGAGTACATATTAGTAGCCTAGCAGGCGGCTATGGTTGGCTGTTAAGTTTCACACTCACACTCACTCACTCACACTCACACTCACACTCTCACTCTCACTGTCACTCACACACACACCCACACTCACATCACACACACTCACACTCTCACGCTCACACTCACACTCACACTCACACTCTCACTCTCCCTCTCACTCACACTCACACTCACAGTCACACTCACACTCTCACTCGCACTCACACTCTCACTCTCACTCACACACTCACACTCTCACTCACATTCTCACTCACACTCACACTCTCACTCTCCCTCTCACTCACACTCACACTCTCACTCCACTCTCACTCACATTCACACTCTCACACTCACACTCACGCTCACACTCCACTCTCACTCTCACACTCACTCCACTCTCACACTCTCACTCTGTCTCACTCACACTCTCACTCACACTCAATGTCCCTCACTCTCACTCTCCCTCTCACTCACCCTCTCACTCTCACACTCTCACAGTCACACTCACACTCACACTCTCACTCACACTCACACTCTCACTCACACTCACACAAACACTCTCACTCACACTCTCACTCACACTTCCACTCTCACTCCCTCACTCTCACTCTCACACTCACACGCAACTCACACTCAACTCATGTGCACACTCATACTCAACTCACACTCAACTCACACTCTCACTCTCAACTCACACTCACACTCTCACACTCACACACACTCACTCTCACACTCACACTCACAATCTCACTCACATCACACCCTCACACACTCACAATCACACTCACATGCTCACTCTCACTCAGTCACACTCTCACTCTCAATCACACTCTCACTCACACTCACACTCTCACTCACACTCTCCCTCACACTCTCACTCTCACTCACACTCACACTCTCACTCTCACTCACACTCTCACTCTCACTCTCACTCTTACTCACACTCACACTCTCACTCACTCACACTCACACTATCGCTCTCACTCACAGTCACTCACACTCACACTCTCACTCACGCTCACACTCACACTCACACTCCACTCTCACTCCACTCTCACATTCACTCTCACTCTCACTCTTAGTCTCACTCACACTCTCACTCACACTCAATCTTACTCTCACTCACACTCTCACTCTCACTCACACTCTCCCTCCCACTCACACTCACACTCTCACTCTCACTCACACTCTCCCTCCCACTCACACTCACACTCTCACTCACACTCACACCCACACTCACACTCTCACTCTCACTCACACTCACACTCACACTCTCACTCTCACTCTCACTCACACTCACACTCTCATTCTCACTCACACTCTCACTCACACTCACTCTCACTCTCACTCACACTCTCCCTCTCAATCACACTCACACTCTCACTCTCACTCACAATCACACTCTCATTCTCACTCACACTCTCACTCACACTCACTCACACTCTCACTCACGCTCTCACTCTCACTCTCACACTCCCACTCAACTCACACTAAACTCACACTCTCTCACTCTCACTCACACTCTCAACTCACACTCACACACACTCTCACACACTCACACTCACACTCTCACTCTCACTCACAGTCTCACTCTCACTCACACTCACACTCACACTCTCACTCTCACTCTCACTCTCACTCTCCCTCACACTCACACTCTCACTCTCACTCACACTCACACTCACACTATCACTTTCACCCTCACTCTCACTCACACACACTCACACTCAGACTCTCACTCACACTCACACTCACACCCTCACTCTCACTCTCACTCACACTCTCACTTTCACTCACTCTCACTCACACTCTCACTCTCACTTACACTCTCACTCTCACACTGACACTCCCTCTCACTATCACACTCACACTCTCACCTTCTCACTGTCTCAATCTCTGACTCTCACTCTCTCAATCTCACACTTTCACTCTCACTCTCACACTCTCCCACTCACACTCTCACTCTCTCACACTCTCACTCTCACACTCAGTCTCACTCTCACACACTCTCTCACTCTCACTCTCTCACTCACTCTCAGTCTCTCACACTCACACTCTCACACTCTCTCTCACTCTTTCACTCACACTCTCACACTCTCTCACTCTCTCTCTCACTCTCACACTCTCTCACACTCTCTCACTCTCACACTCTCTCACTCTCACTCTCACTTTCTTACCCTAAATCTCTCTTACTCTCAAACTCTCTCTGTCTCACACTCACACTCTCACACACTCTCTCTCTCTCACTCTCACACCCTCTCTCACACTCTCTCTCTCTCACACACTCTCTCACACTCGCTCTCACCCTCTCACATTCTCTCACTCTCACTCTCTTACTCACCATCTCACTCTCTCTCTCTCTCACACTCTCTCACTCTCACACTCTCTCACTCTCACTCTCTCACTTTCTTACCCTAAATATCTCTTACTCTCAAACTCTCTCTGTCTCACACTCACACTCTCACACACTCTCTCACTCTCACACCCTCTCTCATACTCTCTCTCTCACTCTCACACACTCTCTCACACTCTCACTCTCACCCTCTCACATTCTCTCACTCTCACTCTCTTACTCACCATCTCACTCTCTCTCTCTCTCTCTCACTCTCTCGCTCACTCTTTCTCACACACACACTCTCTCACTCACACACTCTCTCAAACACACACACACACTCACACACACGTGCATGCTGGAACTTAACAGCTGGGTACGGTGGCGGTCATTGCTTACGACAGCGTGGTGTTTGTCCGAGCTACGAGAGCTCATCCACCTAGCAAATGCTAATAAAAACTTATACAAGTGCCTCAGCAAACAACGAGGCACTTTTTTGTTTGTCCCACGTGATTTCCCTGTTCGAGACCCTCAATTTGATACCCCACATTCTTTAGCGCCACACCTCTCTACTTTTTCACCCAATCTGAGACGATCTATGACTCCCGTGTTACACGGTTCGCCATTTTCGATATTTTTCTTATTTCTTTTTTAGTTTTTTAACATTTAGTTTTCTCAATTCTCTACATTTACGCTTTTATAATGATTACAGATTGAACTTCCGTGATATCTGCATTTTTGTGTATAAGCAGGGCGTTACAAGATAATGGCGGGGATAGGGGGAGGGATGTACTCGGCAAAGAATGCTACGCAATAAAACAGCAAAGGTATATCCATGAACGCCTCGCGCTTCAGAGATTCGCGGGGACAGTTCGCTTTGACACAAGGCGTTTTTTTCAGGATGCAGAGCAAATATGCACGGAACCGTAACCCTAAACAGCTTCGACATAAATGAACGGAGCAGTGAGCGCACGTCCCCTCACCCAATCTTGCTTGTTTCGACCTGGGGACCCAGCACACCATCGAGCCTGGACCGCCTCTGTCATGAACCCGAACACGGAGCCTACATCAAGAGTTTGGCATCCAATATATACGTACAATTGCTTCCAACCAGCGCTACTCTTCATGGGCAGCAGGTGTAGCTGTATTAAATCTGCAACAAAAATTGTTTCCGACCTCACAGGAGCTACGGTGTCATGTCGTGGCTAATGCAAGAGTTCGAGCTCACGAATTTGCACCCGTAATATTTTTATCACGCGTGAATTTGAAAACACTGACTGCTAATGAAATTAGAGTCCATCTGACCCCGAATAAATTCCTAGCATGAGAGAGTTGTGAGGCGATTTGAGTTCTGAATTCGTTTTGAGTTCTCAGCCCATTTTGAGTTCTGAGTTCATTTTGAGTTTTGAGTACATTTTGAGTTTTGAGTCCATTTTGAGTTTGAGTACATTTTGAGTTTTGAGTACATTTTGAGTTTTGAGTACATTTTTAGTACATTTTGAGTTTGAGTACATTTTGAGTTTTGAGTACATTTTGAGTTTTGAGTTCACTTTGTGTTTGAGTCCATTTTGAGTTTTGAGTACATTTTGAGTTTTGAGTCCATTTTGAGTTTGAGTACATTTTGAGTTTTGAGTCCATTTTGAGTTTGAGTACACTTTGAGTTTGAGTACATTTTGAGTTTTGAGTAAATTTTGAGTTTTGAGTCCATATTGAGTTTGAGTGCATTTTGAGTTTGAGTACATTTTGAGTTTTGATTACATTTTGAGTTTGAGTACATTTTGAGTTTTGAGTCTGAGTGAGTTCCGAGTTTTGCGTTCACTGTGAGTTTGAGTTTGAGTGAGCGCAGATGTGCTGCTCAGCAGTGAGTCTGAGTTTGAGTGACTGGTTATTCGAAAAAAAATTGTGAGTGAGTTTGAGTGAGCCGCGCCAACTTTGCCGAGGTATGCCCATGGTATGGTTGCTTGTTGAACGAATACCGATTCGTTACGGACTTCGTCATTGAAACCAGAGCTTCCTACTTTGCTGTGCTAAACTGACCCCAGTTAAGTGGCTTCTTCAGCACATATATCTGTGAGCTGTTGCAGACAACGCCCGCTATCTGCTAGAAGTACTATGTCATGGGCAGATATCAGTCCCGGGATATGTTGTTCCACTTCCTCTCCTTGGCGGGTATAACACAGATTGAAGCCTATTTTACTGCCTTCAATCTTATTCTAGTCTTGCAATGTACGGCAAGGACAGCAATGGAGACAGAGGGCAAACATGATTTAAATCTCTATTTGTTACTATCGATTCGGTGCACTTTTGGTACTCCGAGGTAATTGGCAGTCGCTCTCATCATAAATTCCCTCCAGCACCTGTATAAAGTCCTGGCCTAATCCCTCCGGCTTAAGTAGACTCCATCAATGTTCTCTATCTACAATGTCGTATGCTCCATTTTCGTCCAGAAATGTTACCCGTAGTGGTCGCTTTTGAGCCACTCATACCTCCATGCATTGGGTAAGGACAAATAAATTGTCCCCGCACCATTATCTACAGCGCCGCCACGCAGGAGGCACGCGCAAGACAGCCAACTTCGGGCGGCCGATTTTCATGCCTTTCCATTCTAGCCACCCTATCCATGATATCGCCCTGTCAAGTCATGCTGTAACCTTGCCCAACGTTACTAGTTTATTCTAGGAACGTTGACATTGGCCAGAAGGGTATTGTTACTGTATTGCTTCGGCTCATCTTTCGCCATGCAGTACGCCAGTAAAGTTTGTCTTCGGCTTCTTGTCATCACCAAGGCATCAAACTTTGCTGGCCGCTCACCACAATGCTACTTTAATTGACGGAGGCAACGGAACCCGGTTCGGGGACGCCTTCCTGCATGTGACACCCTCGACATCAGTACTGACGTCCTCAAAACATGCGATGCAGAGGGAGAATTGAAATTTTGAGCTTAATTATCATATTTCTCTGCGAATAATAAGGCATCCTTTTCTGCCGCGCAAGCACGAACGGCGCTTGAAAACACCAACTCCTTCGAATGGAACAAGTTATGCGTTCATCGTAAAGTAGCGCTTGAGACCGGACGAAAGGATGAAAACTGCTGTCATACCGTATATACACCATTTATCCCATAGGCTGAACAATGTTACCGGACAATACGGAGTTAGAGTCATTTTCTCTGCTTCAAATAGTCTCGGAAAGCTCTGCAAATTGGTGGAAAGAAAATTGTCTGGACCCAAGTCTGGTAGCTGTTGCAATAATAAAGGTACAGACAACCGATTTCTGTCGGGTGCATGTTCTCTAGCTTATATCAAAGCCAGCGTTTTATACAATCGAGCAACCACAGGCAATGTATACACATTGGCGGAAATAATTTTAATTCGGCCTTAAACTTTGCTAAACCTGAAGGGTGGCGGTTCGTTGTGTAAAAACTTGACTCTACAATATGTGTCCTGGTCATGTGACTTGCAAACCTTGCACCTACTGAAGCTGCTGAAACCTTCAATCACTTATTGAAGATCTTTTAACATAAGTATTTGTATAGGTTTAAATTTTATATGTATTTTTAAACGTTCTTTTGAAAACTTTTAAGACACGCCGCCCGCCGCCGCTGGGTTGCTCTCAGTGTGGCTAACTGAACCTCCATGCCCTGAATCAAGAGCAGTGGTCAGTAAACAGACCCAGTGAAGGGGCTGCCTGCGTCAGGGGCGTTTCTGCTGCCGATATATTCCTTTTCAGCTTCCGAAAACGCCAACTGCAGCTTTAAAAAACGACGCGCCCGGAAAGAATCGAAATGCCGGCCTCCACAACATGAAGCCAGCATTCTACCCATCGTCCATCTCAACAGATGGCGCCATCCTGCAACATCGACTATCGATTAAAAAACACATAAAGAAATAAAAAACCCTCCAATTCACAATTTTTTTGGCTGGGGACAAGTTTTTAAATAGCGCCTTTAATCCCGTTCCCGTTCGCTGGCATCGCTCGGCGAGCAGCGATTGACTGCTTTCGGTAAAATGTGCAGACATAGGGCCCAGTTAATTCCGTTTAAGGCATGGCTTGCGGATAAATTGTTCACAACAAATAGGTAAGGCTTTATTTACGTTGCAGTTAAGCATTAATGTTCGCTTGCCGAAGGCAAAGCTATTCACTCTGTACTTTTTTTCTTTGTGCAGCACCAGCACATACGATGTAGCGTTAATGTAGAATGATCTTAACAATCTGCACATTTGCTCCAATGGCCGAGGGTCGCCCATGCTATTGTGGACGTCTCTTCACCACATTTGCAGCACTGAATGTAGAAAAGTCCAAGAAAGACTTAAGGCGACTGACAACACACGACACTAAATGACTTTGTTTTAGAACGTATTTTTTCAGCCTAAGAGTCTAATAGGCACCAGTTATCAGTCGTCTTTCACTCCATCCTATTTTGAGCACTTTTTCCCTTCTGCAGCTATAACCAATTAGCCAGAATTACTGCCCCAAACTTAGCTTCAGTCGATATATCTGCGCACTGAACTGCTGTTACTAACCTCTACCTGTACCTCCCCTGCGTTCATCCCTCGCATAAATCATCCTGTAAACACTCGAAAATTCTTCCCCAACATACTTTTTCTGGGCATTCTATTCCACACACGCTGAGGGCAACCGGTTTGTTTCTTTTTCTGATTCGGGACTGTCCGAGCTTCTCTAGCACTCGGGTCCATATGACTTTTCCTCTAGTTATTGCTACTTTTTCCGCTCCAATTTTATTCTCAGTGTTATTTATTAGCTCCTAATTCGTTGTTTTCCCTTTCTTTTTACGACCCACAGTATCCACCCCTGTGAAGCACCAAGCCCCGCCATTAAAAGGGCCAACCAATTCAATAATCATTAAACCTTTCTACGAACCAATACGACCATCCGGCTACATACTGAGAAAAAGTTGCAGACCTTAGATTTTATTGTCGTAATAACCTACGCAAGGCTTCTAAGCAATAATCGGTAGGTAGCATGACTACGAAAATACAGCGCAGTGGTATTAAGTTAGACCTACTTCGGCTAATGTTATGTTTATAATGCTCTAAACCAGGTATTGGTATTGTTTTGAAGAAGTCAATGTTCGTTAGAAAGCACATACAATATGTGGTTTGAGTTTGAACCAATCGGGCCGCACTGGATTAGCCTCAGCTGTACAACACTGAATTGAGATGGGTTAAAATCTAACTGAAACGAATTAGGAAAAGGGGGGAAGCGGAACTGTATAGAGAAGGCATATTGTGATATACGCTAATACATAATTACAGAACACAGAAAACATATTGTGACGTGACAGAGAAGGAAATGTACGCAGAAGTAGCATTTACAATAGCAAACGGGATAGTAATGGCAGCTGCGATGTCTCAGGAACAGCCCGCACACCAACATCAGCGAGCGTCTTCATCTTCCTCCTCCAGCCTGTGCGTCGCTTATCCCAGAGAGCGCGTACCCGAAAGAGGGATTGGCCACCGGTTCAGTTTAAATTAAAAGTAGCGTGGAGCCAAGGGAACGAGACCGTGACAATACGGCAAATTAGAAACCAAAAATGCCATACCACTTCTATATTAAACAAGAAATACCAAATTCCTTCTTTCTCATCCATGGCAACTCAATTAGTCACACTAAAAGAACATTTCCCTTAACTAGCAAACACTGCCACATCTCAACTTTTGATTTGCAGCAGCTCATCAGTTACACCATAAAAATCAGTGCATCCCACTTGAGGTTTGTGCCTGAAACAGTCTTACTGCCATACGACTGGCCTTGTTCTTCCGGCGTGCTCTACCAACGCGTGTAAATGCGAAGTCGCAGAGAAACAAAGCGGTTTAGCACCTTGTCAGTTACAACCGGAAACTGGGCACAAGAAATTTGAGGCGCACCGACAAGTTTACGTACAGCTGCTTTCGCAGTCTTCATTGGCTGCTTTAGACGGCTAAAACCTAGGTTCTCACAAATGTGCTTGAAGATACTTTCGCATTAGAAGACAGCGTTAAACACTTCCTGGCTTGTATATATTAGGTTATTAGGCAAATAAGTCTGTGTTCCTCTCTTGATTGTTCAGCAAGCAACATATCAGTGCAGCGTCCACGATGCTCTAAAGCAGATGTCATTGGTTTATGTAAGAATACAGCCAAATGTGTTATAATGCCACCCTCTAATGAGGAAACTGGCTCCAGGTCAACATTTTCATAGATGCCGTATTCCCTACCTTGTGGCTCGACAATACTTTTCAGTTGCATTACTTCCCTTCAAAGAAGTCTACCAAATTGCTATCGTTAATAGCGAAGCCAGACGTCTTTGGAACCTTCAAGAACTGGCTCACTGACCCTATCTTAAGGACTCTCTTTAAGACATATGATCTGGGACTGTGCCCGGATCCGAATGACCGACAAACGATTTTCTAAACAGTCCTTTAGGAGCCTGCCAGCGAGTACAAACCTGTGTCCACAGTCATCGCGTAGAAAAATATGAAGCTTCATAACAACGTCCGCAGACATGAGGACCCCACATTGGCACGGCTTCCAAACTTCCCTCACCTATGCACAATCCCTAAAAACTTCGAACGGAATACCCAAGGCCGAGATTGTCTGCTTGTATATCACCATATCCGTAAAGCCTAATTCAATTACTGGGTGCAGTGTCACCATCCCCGTATACTACTTGAAAAGAAATTTTAAAAACCAGGCGGTTGTTTTTGCACCAGTTGGAAGCTTTATTTCTGCTATCAAGTAGCTGGTGGCTTCCGGTTACTCTCTAAACAACTCAACAGCTCAGCCCACTTTCATTTTTGTGAGTTTCCCATCCGACGCATGAGCTGGGCTTAGTTTTAGGCCACTTGTAGTTGTCCTTCGTTCTGCAAAGCGAATTAATTTACCGACGTGGGTAATTTATACTCGGCAACACAGCAAATTATGTTTTGAGAAAGTCTTCTGGTACAACTCTATGACTTCCTTCCGTACAAGGTGTCCCCTCATGTTCTTTAGCACGTGAGCAGCGTCCGGCAAGTAAAGCAACTCATTTTTGTTGTCCCATGGGTGCGGAACACTGTTCCCTGTCACTGAGTTGCGTGAGCTCGGCTAGTTCAAAGTCCGCCCGCATGGCACGATTAGACGAGCCCATGTCGCTCGTGACGCAACCCACATGAAGTGAAATTTCAGCACAGAGCTTGATGATGTCGAAGACGAACTCATTTAAGGTGTCACCAGGTACATAAGCACCTGTAAAGTGATACGTGATGACCTCTTTCTAGTAGCTATTGATACCACCAACCATGAAGACGCGCTCTTAGGTTGCCAGTTGGTTGCTCTCGGGAAGCTTCATTCCAAGGAACCAGTCGCCGCCACGGCCAAGCTCAACTACGCCTCCGATCTCCAGTTCATCTGAATATAACACCAGTCCTTATCTACGTCGTCATTTAAAAAGTGGTACAAGCAATGAGCACTTCAGTAAAAAAATAATACATGATAGAACCAGTGTTATGCTAGTTGCAACAGTTCTAATCAATGAAGATAATGACTACGAGCCACAAGAGAAAAAAAACCCGCACAAGGCGAGATTTGAAAGAAAAAAAGACGATGTAGTGCGAAGCAGCAAGAAACAGTAGAACAAAAAAACATCGCATTCACTACATGTGGATCGGCTGACCGGCTCGATTCCAACGTCCGTATTATATGTAAACACCCATGCCAATTTTAATGACACGCAGCTGCTAACAAGATCGGGTCTACCAAAACCCTTCAGTTTATAAATTTAACAGCCGCGGCATAAGCGCTTTTGATGAAATTAGAAATAGATACTTAAATCTAAACTCGCAAAGCTTAGACACGGCTGTATACATTAAAAACCGGTACCCATCCTGACTGTTTGCTCTAAATGACTGTCCTGGAAATGGAGCTGAAATCAGTACGGAATTGAGCAGCATTTAAACCTACACTGATACCATCGAACAGTTATGGCAACTTCTCACTTTTATGCAACAATCTTTTAGAATTTTTATAGAGTAAATGGATGATTATGACGCCGGTTAATAAGCGTGTCCATAAAAGCAACAGGTTCCCACGATAATATTCGTTAGCTGTAGCGAGACAAGTATTTATTTCGCGTATAAAGTTTCGACGTCAACCACAAGTCTTCATCCGCAATAACTCCAGCTCTTCGTTAATCTTTGTTTTCAAGTGGGCTGCGCTGGCGCAGAACCGGACTCCCGTCTCTCGGCCTATTACTCCGCCCAACCACTAAAAACAGTGAATGCCGTCTCAAAAACGAGAGAAACGGCTTTTGATATCCAATGACACGTCAGCAACTCACCTCGCATATCTTCGCGTTGTCTGTCGCATGCCAGTGGTCGAGTTTGACTTTCGCCTCCCATTTTTTATTCGCTCGCTGTTACGAGAGAAACGAAGCATCCGTCGGCCTTTCGCATAGAAAACAACACAACGGCACGCAGCAGCCAGTAATAGCTATCGTTCACCATCTGATGTAATGGTTGAAATCAACCAGCAGTGCGTTTACGGCGCCGTCCACGCGCTGTTCGTTGTATTCCTTACAACGCAACGCCATGATGCGCTCGGACACTGCCAAACCAAAATTGCTCCTCGTGAAGTTGCGGGCGGCATGGGCAAGGTCAAAAGGTGCCTCCACCCTAAAGCGATGGCGCTGGCATCGAGGTACCATATAGGTGCACTGTCCCTACACAGTGTGTTTAGAAAGAAACTGTGAGAGCCCCACCAATGTCCTCGTTTCCAGGTGACTCACATGGCAACGTAGACATAATATGGAACAAAGTAATTATTACTCATCATATTAATAAAATCCGACCATTAATTGTTTAGGTGCTAGTTTACCGCGATACTGTACGAGAGCCATAAAACTCAACACATAGAAAAAAATCTCTAATATGTCTTTTTTGTTTACAGATATAATTCCTTTCTCCCCACAGTTAGCGTTTCAATACAATGGCGAGCACTTTGCATCATATCTCTAACCTTGAGGACCTGAGACGTCACACATGTTGGATCACCTATTATCAGTTTCCTAGTCCATAAGCTGAAACAGCCTGAAATCTCAAGGCCTTAATGTTATATCTTGCTTACTGCAGGTCTGGGACACCGATCACAGGTCATGGCTGTTCTGGCAAGGCTACACGAATGAGATAAGATACGATTCTTATGTTGAAAAATTTACCTGCATAAGTATAGAAAAGACTGGTATATCTAAAAAAGAGTTTAATTTTACGAAGAGATACCGATACAATGAAGGAATTGAGTAAGTACTGGGATTTCACTTCATTTCACTTTATTTTCTTAAAGACCCCGCAGGGGGGGGGGGGTGTTACATAAGGGGTGGGTTGTACAAACATAGATACAAAAGCCACAGGTTCTTGCAGATGCATAGCGACACTTAGAAAAAACGTGATGGACAGGTGATTGAAACAACATCGTGGGGAAGGTCATTCCATTCTTTGGCGCTGTGGAAGAGAAATGATGCATAAACTGCTGAGGTGCCAGATCGGAGTCGGAAGACTTTAAGTGGATGGCCTGTGCGGGGGGAATGCGTACGACGGGAGCGGTGTAAGGTGGTTGGTGGAGTGAGCTGTAATACAACTTGTGATAGAGTGACAAAGTAGCAATTCTGCGGCGAAAGGAAAGACTTGACAGACCGGATTCATTTGTAAGCGATGAAACACTGACATTGTAAAAATAAGAAGGATGAATTAAGCGAGCGGCGCGATTTTGCACTGCTTCGATAGCGTTGATAAAATAAACTTAGGCCTCCAGATGGGTGACGCGTATTCACGTTTGGACCGGATTAGCGACTGGTAGGCCAAAAGACGCACTTGATACGGTCAGTGATTTAGGTGATGTTTTTGAAATCCTGATGATGGCTGATGAAATCATATTAGTGATATGCGTTCGCCAGGAATGGTCAGGGGTTAATGTTACACCAAGGTACTTATACGATATGGCTGTTTCGACTGGTACGTTAACAATTTCATAGTAAAATCGGAGTGTATTTTTGCGGCGGTGGAAGGAAACTAGTTTGAATTTGTTATTATTAAGGCTCATAAGCCAACGGTCACACCAGTTTAATACTTCATTAGGTCATTCTGTAGTGCTACTTGATCAAATGTGTTAGTTATTTTGCGGTAGATAACGCAATGATCTGCAAACATGCGAAGGTTGCATGAAAAATTGTTAGGTAAGTCGTTAACGTAGATTAGGAACAAAAACGGGCCAATGACAGATCTCTGCGTTACTCTAGACCAAACAGGAAGCCAGTTAGATTTGACGTTGTTAACGAAAACAATCGGAGAGCGGTTAGTCAGAAATTGAAAAATCCAGTTAAGACCCTCCGGTGGTAGATTTAATTGAGAAATTTTCTTTAGTAGGCGCTGGTGTGGAACTTTATCAAAAGCTATAGTAAAGTCAAGAAAAGTAGCAACAGTTTGGAGGTTACCGTCGAGGTTAGCATGCAGGTCGTGAAGGAAAAGGGCTAGTTAAGTTTCGCATGAGCGGGCTTTTCAAAATCGGTGTTTAGAGGAACGAAAGAAATTGTTAGAATCAAGAACATGCATGATATGAGTGAATATGACATGTTCCATGAGGTTGCAACACGCACTGGTTAATGATATGGGGCGATAATTTAACGGGCAGTCTCTTTTACCTGTCTTGTGAACCAGAATGACCTTCCCACACTTCCAGTCGAGAGGCAGGACACCTGAGGAAAGTGAGTGGCAGAACAGCAAAAATAAAAACTCGGCTGATATGTGCTTAGTGTTTTTCAGCAGCTTGGATGTAATTTCATCGGTACGAGCCGAGGATGACAGTTTCATTTTTTTTTTCAATTAAGGAACAGGATACCATTTAAACCTGTGTTTAAGGGTGGCATTTCAGGTAGAGTTTCAATAAAGTGGATTCTCTCTCTCTCTCTCTCTCTCTCTCAGGTAGAATAATAGGGACTAATTCTATTTCAACAGGGTTAGATTCATTCGTAAACACAAACTAAAGGCGGCATTGAATATATTGGCACATTCTGAACAACTTGATTCTTGACCAGACTGATTAGTAAAGGTAATGTGGGGCGTGTTATGTGGGTTTATTCTTTGCCAGAAACACTTAGGTGAATCAGTAAGATTTTTCAGTAATTCCGCATGAAAAAATGCGTCCTTATCGTTGCGCAGTTCACTTGAATATGCTTTCTCGGCAACCTTGTGGTTTTACCATGCAGAGTCAGTGTTTTTACAGCAAAGCTGTAAATGGCTAGGATCCAGCAGATCGTCTCCGGTCCCAGAGCGATGTAGACAGGAATCGCTAGCGAGCGTAGCGGCACGTTGCGGAGCCCACTCGAATCCCCGGAATCGTAAAACTGCGCGCCACACCCCCGGGGCATGGAAAAAATCATACAAAATTAAATAGGTCCTAAGACCTTCATAGAGCATGCGCCGTGATTACCATACCCGTGCTATAATAAATTTATACTCATGATTCCTGTGTGTTTTGTTGCGTAAGCTACACTAGCTACACTGGCCGAGGTTGAGCAGTTTCGCGGGTACCGTGAAGGGCCGTTCTGCGCAAGCGCGAAGGGCATTGGATTGGATTGGATTGGATTCCATGGCTTGGCTTGGCTTGGCTTGGCTTGGCTTGGCATGGCCTGGCTTGGCTTGGATTGTATTTGGTTTGGATTGGATTAAAGTGGATTGTTTTGGATTGTGTTGCGTCATAGCCGCGGCAGACGCACTCGCTCCCACGCGTGCCCAGGGAGCGCGCCTCAATTGCGCAGTAGCCAAGTCTCACGCTGCGCCGGAGCCGCTTGATAGCCGTTTCACGTGGCTCGCGAAGAGCCGTGCTGAGCATGCGCGAGAGCAGGGACTGGACAGGACTGGACTTTCAGCTAATAACCAGGAACAATGCTCAATCGCAAATTACAAACAAACGTGTTTTGCTTTGTGCACCCCTTGGACTACGACCCAGTCAAACCTCCCGTTGAGGCTCGGCACCGCAGCTTTGCTGGCCATCCTTCTTCACAGAGTGGAAGGGCACTGAATTTATTCTTATTTTTAAGTCTTTTTAATGTTTTAGTAAACCAAGGTTTTTGGCGGTTGGGACAGAAAGTTATTTCAGGGATAAATGTATCAGCTAGCCGGATTAATTTGATTTTGAAGATTAAAGAGATATCCTTAACGGGTCGCTCTAAAAAACCATCTCGAAACGTCGGAAGAAAGGCTTCAAATTCATGAGTGATGGCCCCGTAGTTAACCTTGTCATATAACCTAATTGTTTTAATATAGGCTTGGCGTATTTGAGGAACGAAAGTAACATTAGCGTGAATGACATAATGGTCACCTATTGCATTAAGATATGTTTAAAAGACAGGATATCACAATCAGTTGTTAAGATTAGGTCAAGAATGTTAGCGGTGCCTTGAGTAATACGTGTAGGGCAAACATCAAGGAAATCGTTGGCTTCTTTTGCATTGGGCGCAGATGAGGTTAGGTTGAGCCAATCAATATTAGGAAAATTGAAGTCCCCCAGGAGGAGGACGCGAGCATTTGGGTATTTGGCCGTAAGTTCGGCTAAAATACCATTAAGCTGGCGTGCGAATTCCGGAATGCTTTTAGGAGGCCTATAACAAACACCTAATAGTACGGACTGAGGTGCGGAACGACAGACCAACCCCAATATTTTAACGTCGGAGGCAATGTTTATAAGGGACCATGAAAGTTGTTAGTTTGTAGCCATCAGGACGCCACCGCCACGGTTGCCACGACGATCTTTACGAAAAAGATTAAAGTTATGTAGGTCTTCCCAATTTTTGTGGCGGTGACGTCAGAGGCCAACCACGTTTCAGTTAGTATAAGTAGGCTGCTACTAGATGAAGATAAAAGGTCGGACACGTGGTCGGGTTTGGAAAGATAGCTGCGCATGTTGGTAAAAACGACCGAAAAAGAAAGATTAGCTGTGTGACCAAAGACGGGGCCATTACAAGATCTGGGGCGTGAAGGAAATTGCAACGACCTTTCTTCTACAATTTCAGTTGCCTCGTTATATAGGTATCGTTTGGAGCCCATAATTAGGGTCTTATGCCGTAAAAGGAAAGGACCTGATTTTTCTTTGGCAAAAGCCAGAAGATGCTTCCGTGCGTACCGGACCCGACGTGAGAAATCCCCCCCCCCCTCATGCTAAAATCGCTACCCTTAAGGTGAGGACCATTAGCAAGGACAGCTTCCTTGGTTTTGAAAGATGTAAACTTCACTATAATAGGCCTACACCGGTCTTGTGAGTGGCGGCCAAAACGATGGGCACGCTCGATATCCTTGGATTCGACAGTTATTTTTAGATGGTCCCTGCAAAACCCAGTGATAAGATCCTCAGACTGTGCTTACGCTTCGGATGGCTTGTCGTCCACATGCCGTAAAACAACAATTTGTTCCGTCTGGAACGATTCTCCGCACCGTCCAGTCGAGCCTCCAGTACCGAGACCTGGGTAGCTGTCTGTGAGGTGGCGGTGGCCATGGCGTCAAGATCGGTTCGGAGTGTGTTGAGACTTTGTAATGAGATCCTACACTATCGATTCTCTTGCCTAGTAAGGAAATGCCTTTATCATATACAAGATGTTGTAACATATATTTTGAGTCATATACAAGGTTTTCTTTCCTTTCGAACATTTTGTGCGGACGGCTTCTTATGAATATGGTGCAGAAAACGAAACAAAGCAACGGCTGAGTCATGCAGGCAATTTTTTTCTAAAGCCCGTGCTACAATGCTTACATTACCGCTTGTGAGTCCAAGATAAGGATTCAATTTCCCATCATGATTACGGTGCTTCGGCAAAGTGATCCAGGCAAACACATGGATAACCGCACGTGTGATCTTACGCGATTATTCGTTGTGGCTCATAATTGATGTGCAAGGCAAACCATGTAATTCTACGACTATTAAAGTGATGCGGCTACACATATTCATTGCAAAAAGTGGAAGAAGAATTACAGAACCATGCTAAACATGTCCTCATTTTTACTATAACTTATGATCTCCTGGTGTACCAAACTGTCACAAGACTTTTGTTATGGGGGTGATGTAAATACCGGAGTTCAATGCGGGCGCGGCCGTGCCTGCTTTCTTCCATACAGGCTTTCCGGGGCATGTAACAGTTGTGTAAATTCACAACGGGCCTCCTATTCGAAATATTTAAATGGTTTGCCAATGGCGATGCCAGAGCTGCTACAGTGCTTGCGTTGCCGCAGCACCCTCCTCTGAATATGCGAAGATTTGTAATGCTGAAGAATTAATTGCATTAATAAGCATTGTGCGTTTGTTGATGAATTGTAGAATTTAACACGCCGACGCAACGCAGGCACGCCGTAGTGCAGGGCTCCGGATTACTTTTCACCACCTTGAGATCTTTAATGCTCACCGAAATTTCGTGCACACGCATTGTGGGTTCAACGTCGGCGTCCACCGTATGAAGCAACAAAGCGTCCCCTAAACGTCTTATTGGCTCGGCACCTACAGAACATACCCTCAGAGGTGGATTGGCTAACGCTTTCCCTAAAATGTCCTCATTAGAACTAACGCTTGACTTTAGCTTGCAATTCTAGCTACATTAAAAAATACTAGCAGCTTGACGTATGATGAGTTTAATGTTGCTTGGGACGTTCTTAGGCTCAAATTTAGTGCTGCCTAAAATTAAGACCAGCAAAGGGGATAACACATACCTGCAGAGGTATTCGCACTTTCCAGCAACGGTGGCGCCGCCGCGCGCCTTTTTTCTGAAGCTGTTTGTAGATGATCGGCTTCCCGGGCGAAGGCAGCCGGAGCGTTCGGAAACGCGGGGATTGAGAACGCAAAACCAAAAAGCAATCGAATGAGCTGTGTACCGCAGTATAGAAATCGCTTAGTGCCGGGAAAAGCCAACTTTCATACCTTTGCTAGAGATAAAAAAGCCCGAAAGGTTTAGATAATTATGCTCCGCATTGGAAAAGGTGACACAATGGGGTTTGCAGTAGTCCCTTCACGAACGCGTACTTCTTCTGGAGCAATATCATTAAGTTTAGTTCGCTCTCTCGTTATTGATGGTGTGTTTATCGCGCAAACTGAGTGTGTCGCTTATTAATAGATGGTCTGCAGCCACTGAAACCGCGGTAGAAGAAAGGTGCCGTGCCGCCACATAACATCCCTATGCGCACGCAGGAGAAGAAAGTGAAGCCAATAACCAACAGGAGAACGTCATTGTTCTTTTATTAACGTGCTGGTTTCTTTTTATAAATGAATTCCAGCTGTATTTTGTGCTTTGTTGGGTTTTTCGTGCTTCGTTCTCTTTTTAGCATTATGTGTGATTACTGTTTTGAACTTGCTGCTTTTTTTTCTTTCTCAAACCACCCACAGGAATGGGTGATGTAGGTATTTGTAATAAATAAATGAACTTGTTACTGTGACATCGTCGTTTCCGACAGAGCGCTGAAAACACAGCACAGCTGATGTAATAGGCCCTGCCGTAGAGGTGTCAGCGTTTGGTATTTACTTTCGATATTTTTATTATTACCTGCAACTTGCATAAACGCCGTTGGATCTTCCCCTCTAAAAACAGCTGACAAAATTGTAATTTACTCGCATTACTCGCCCTTCACCCGACACAATTGCGCAAGTTGCAATAACAAAACGATGGGCTCGGTCGCGTCTACCGAGCTCTGCTTGGCGCCTAATAAATATTCGTAAACTGTGCTTGAACAATTTTACGAGCATGGATTGAAGTGTAGCACCCTTTATAGAACCTCCAGTGCCAACAAACGTTCACACAGTGCGGTTGGCTGGTGACGCCATTCGGTTGCAGGCACAATCCCTCGATGCTCAGCATGTCATCGGTGGCATCCCTGATGCCGCAAAACACTGTGTGACTGGCGTTATAAACTGCTTCGCCTTCGACAAAGCACCTTCGTGTCTCATCGGCAAGAGAAAAGATGGTCTGAAGAGACACTAATGAGCACGGATCGGCTTTTCCCTCCAGACGCGCGCGCTTACGTGACGTCCCGATCATCGTCCCCTCCTCCATTTTGGATACCCCGTCACGCCACCTATATTCGCTGGAAAGTGCGAATAGTGTACAACGTTATCCCCAAGATACCGAGATTTCGCGCTTTGCGCAAGTCCCAATACACAGGCAGCTTTACGTAACCACAGAGCAGCACATTGCTGCCCCGCCTAGCGGCGTAACAGCCACCAGCTAAGCAGGCCGCTCCACACGTCAGTCTTTCCCGCACCGCTTTAGAACTATATATTGTAGCGTAATGTATAGGTTCGCTACTGGTAAGCAATTAGTTTAATGCCAGAAGTAGGCTTAAATCACAGTGCGAATGGCGATGCTGGTACCGAGCGACACACACAAAACGAGTCTCCTCTTCTTTCACTTCCATGCGCCAGAACACGCGCATCTGGTTTCGTTCTGTGGTGGGATTGGCAGCATTGATGGTCATAAGTTTAGAGCTCCTTTCTAGGCTGTCGCTGAATCGATGGGCCGTGGCCTTGCCCCCTCTTCTAAGATAGCATCGTCTCGATGCTAGGCTGTGGCTGTAGACGATCATAGCCAAGACGAGATGGCGCAGCGGGTTGCCTTCAAACTGGTAACACCACAGTCTTGACGTCAGCCGAAATTTCTCGCTCTTGTTGATGAGGGTGAGGTCAGTTTCTGTCGTAGTAAGGCTTCATTCGCACGACGTGGACGACCTCGGAAGTTGTCCTGCGTCGCGAGGAAGTAGCGCTACTGTCCGGTATAACTTCGTAATTGACGTCACTAAGGCGGCGCACGACCTTATATGGGCCAAAGTACCGACGCAGTAGTTTTTCCGAACGTGAGCGCACGCGCACTGGTGTCCAAACCCAGACAGCGTCTCCGGGCTCGTAAAACACCAACCACCTGTGCTGATTGTAGCGAGCTGCGTCGGCGCACTGCTGGCGTTGGATCCGCTGCCGTGCTAGCTGGCGTGCTTCCTCCGCTTTTTGCACGAAGTTATCAATCTCAATGTTCTCTTCGTCTTCATGAACCGGTAGCATGGAGCCTAAGGTAGTAGTAACGGTGCGGTTGTAAACCAATTGGAAAGGAGTAATCGCTGTGGTCTCCTGAACTGCCGTGTTGTAGACGAACGTGGCGTATGGCAAAATTCGTCCCAGGTTTTGTGCTCGACGTCGACATACATGGAAAGCATGTCGGCGAGGGTCCTGTTTAGTCTCTCGGTCAAGCCGTTGGTCTGCGGATGGTATGCAGTAGTCCGCCTGTGGGTGGTGTGCGTCAGCATCATAACGGACTGCATGACGTCCGCTGTGAAAGCTGTACCTCTGTCTGTTATGACGACCTGTGGTGCCCCATGCCGCAAAACGACGTTGTGCACAAAAAACTGTGCTACCTCAGCCGAGGTTGCTCGTAAGACAGCTGCTGTCTCCGCATACCGTGTGAGGTAGTCAGTCGCGACCACGATCCATCGATTACTCTTCGTCGACGTTGGAAATGGCCCCAGCAGGTCCATGCCGACTTGTTGAAAAGGCGCATTAGGTGGCTTTATCGGTTCAAGTAGCCCTGATGGTTTCAAAAGTGGAGTCTTCCTTCTCTGGCAGTCGCGGCAGGTCTCTACATAGTGCTGTACTGTGCGCAACAATTTGGGCCAATAATACTTCTGACGAATCCTTGCTTGAGTACGGCTAACACCCAGATGCCCTGCGGAGGTGTCGTCGTGACAGGCGTACAAAATTTCTGGCCGCATGGCTGTTGGTATGACCAGTAGGAACGATTCCTTCGTAATCCCAAAATTCCGTTTGTAGAGCCCGCCATTCCGAAGACTGAATGACGAGATGTTCCGGGTGAATTCACACATCGATGCCTTCTAAATGCTGTATAAGCAGCAGTAGTTCAGGGTCGGCGCGTTGAAGTTGGGCCATTTGGGAGTCGGTAACGGCCCCAAGGAAGGGAACGTCGTCGTCGGCTTCTGGGCTCGCTGAATCGATGGGCGCCCGGGATAAGCCGTCAGCGTCACTGTGCTTACGTCCCGAATTGTACACTACTGTCATGTCGTAGTCTTGCAACCGGAGGCTCATCGAGCAAGGCGTCCAGATGGGTCCTTCAGGTTTGCAAGCCAGCACAACGAGTGGTGATCGCTGACAACTTTAAACGGCCTGCCATAAAGATACGGCCGGAACTTGCTGATGGCCCAGACGACGGCAAGGCACTCGTTTTCAGTCGTGGAGTAATTCGACTCCGCTTTCGACAGAGTGCGACTGGCGTAGGCTAGAACTCTTTCGGCTCCGTCTTGCCATTGAACGAGGACGGCGCCGAGACCGACGTTACTGGCGCCCGTGTGGATTTCCGTATCCACATGTTCGTCGAAATGGGCAAGTATTCGCGCTGTTTGTAACCGGTCTCGCAGGTCATTGAAGGCCACTTCTTGTTCCTCTTGCCACGCAAATGGTACGTCCTCCTTGGTCAGTCGGGTCAGTGGTTCCGCAATATCCAAGAAATTTTCTACGAAGCGCCTGTAATACGCGGCAAGGCCCAGAAAGTGCCTAACGGCCTTTTTATCTGCTGGTCTCGGAAAACCTGCAACGGCTGCCGTCTTTTCAGGATCTGGGGAGACTCCTTCGGCGCTAATAATATGTCCTAGAAACCGCAGCTGCTTGTAGCCAAAGTTGCATTTTCCAGGTTTTATAGTTAATTTAGCCGATTTGATGGCTTCGAGGACCAGTCGCAACCTGTGGAGATGTTCTTCGAATGTTGCGGAGAACACTATGACATCGTCACGGCAAACGAGGCATGAGTGCCACTTGAGACCGGCCAAGACATAATCCATCATTCGCTGGAACGTAGCGGGTGCTGAGCAAAGACCGAATGGGAGGACTTTGAACTCGTATAGCCCATCGGGAGTGACAAACGCTGTCTTTTCGCGGTCTCGCTCGTCAACCTCGATCTGCCAGTATCCGCTTTTAAGATCTAAGGACGAGAAATATTTGGCAGTGCGCAACCGGTCCAAGGCATCGTCTATGCGCGGGAGCGGATACACGTCTTTTTTTGTAACACGATTCAGTTTCCTGTAATCGACACAGAAGCGCAAAGTTTTGTCTTTCTTCTCGACTAGCACCACAGGGGATGCCCACGGACTTTTCGATGGTTGGATTACATCGTCTTGTAGCATTTCTTTTACTTGATTCTGGATGGTTTCACGCTCCTTCTAGGATACGCGGTATCGGTGTTGGCATACAGGCTTTGTTGCCTCGTCTACAATGATGCGGCGTTTAGCAACAGGGGTTTGTCCGACCTTTGAAGTAGTTGAAAAACACTCGCGGAAATCCCCGAGGAGGTCTGTCAGCTGCTTTTTCTGTTCTGGCGAGAGGTCTGGGTTGATGTTAAATAATCCCACGAAGTCTTTCGGGCTTGATACATCGGTCCGGTCTGTCCCCGCTGCACACAGTTCAGTCAACTGAACAAACTCGTAGAGTGAGGCGATAGCGGTTCCTTTAGCGACGTGTTGGAGCCTGTTTCCAAAGTTTGTTAGTACGACACTTGTGCAGCCATCACACAGGTTGACAAGGCTCCTTGCAACACAGATTTCCTTTTCTAAAAGCAAAGTTCGTGTTGCCTTCCACTAATTGTTCGCAACATTCGGGCACGTCCCCTTTCACGAAGACGACGACACTACTTCGGGGTGGCACCACGACGTCGTCGTCGACTACGCGGAGGGCGCGGACTTTCCCTTCTGCGTCATTTGTAGCGATGGCTCCTGCTGTCGAGAAGGTCACTGTAGATGTTTGCAGGTCAGTGACGGCGGCGTTTGTTTGTAGGAAGTCGATGCCTAGTATTACATCCCTGGAACACTCTGGAAGTACGATGAAGTCAGCGACGTAGGTGTAGCCACGGATGCCGACCCTAGCCGTGCAACGACATGTAGGCGCGATCAGATGACCACCCGCGGTGCGAATGTGGGGTCCGTTCCAGTGCGTGAAAACCTTCTTGAGCTCCTCTGCCAGGTTGCTGCTGATTACCGAGTAGTCGGCACCTGTGTCCACTAGCGCAGTAACGTCATAACCGTCAATAGTCACGGCAAGATTCGATGTGGCTCGTTTTCGGTCGGTTTCTCTTTGCGTCGGTTCTACAGCGGTACGTCGTCGAGAGCGTCGTGGAGGATCTTCACCGGCTTCCCCTTCAGCGACCCCACCTCCAGAGCGGCGCCGGGGTGAGCTGGAGGGGCGACGAGGGCTTGGCGACCGGTAACGATAAGATGACGACGACGGCCTTGTTTGCTCACGACTAGACGTCGACAAATTATGCTGTGCAAGCAGGTACTCCTGAATTTCAGGTGGCCGTTCACCGTTTCGCGGGCAGGGTGCGTTGGGATGAAAACCGGGGAGACCAGCTCGGCGGTACGGGCATGACCTGTACAGATGGCTGGCTTCACCACAATGAAAACACAGTCGCCGGCTATCCGGTGCACGCCACAAGTCCGTCTTCCGAATGGTCGCCGGGGTGCGTCGATATCCCGGCTGGCGAGGAGTCATGGCGCCGTCACCAGACGCGGCATAGGTGGCGGCAGGCGTTGCGGTGGCGAAGTTCCGAGTGGCGTACGGGTAGTTCAATAAAATTGACAGTTGGGCTAGTTGGTTTTGATTCATCGTAAGTAGCGTAAGTAGGTTTTGATTCATCGTAAGTAGCGCCGTCGTGTGTGTCTCCTCTTCTGTGTCCCGTCTATAGCGCTACTTACGATGAAGCGTACGGGTAGGTTTGCTGAAGAGCGGCGGAGTATGTAGCGGAGCTGCGAGATGCCGGCATGTCGAGTTCAACCGGTTCCTGAACCGCTTGCCGCACTTCTTCCCGAACGACTTGTGATAGCGAGGCATATGTCGGCGAAGCCGGTGGTAGTTGCGGTCGGCGAAGTTCTTCCCGGACTACCGAACAAATGAGCTCACGCAATGCGTCTGGGCTGGTGGCCAAGGCAGCGGAGAGTACGTCCACCGATGTGCAGCTCTGACTGCGGTCGTACTGTCGGGAGCGCTGCTCCAGCGTCCTTTCCATGGTCGACGCTTCGTTGATAAACTCAAGAACGGTACGCGGAGGGTTGCGCACTAGCCCGGCAAACAGCTCCTGCTTAACGCCTCGCATAAGGTGGCCGAGCTTCTTGTCCTCAGCCATGTTTGTGTCAGCACGCCCGAAAAGGCGGGACATGTCTTCGTAATACATGGTCACGCTCTCACTGAGACGCTGATTTCTGGTGTGTAGCGCAGCTTCGGCCTTTTCCCTGCGGTCACCTCTGGCATAGGCAGCCAGAAACCTACTTCGAAATTCGTCCCAGGTTGGGAACTCCCTTTCGTGGTTCTCAAACCACGTCCTCGCGTGGTGGTCGAGTGAGAAATACACTTGTCGCCGTTTTAGCACTGCATCCCATCCATTAAAGGGACCCTGCAACACTTGCCATCGACTACTAGTACTGTATTTTGGCATAAAGTCTATTGTCCCAGAAATCTCCTCCCGCAAGAATTATGAAAATCCGTTCAAAATTAACGAAACTACGCGCGATGAGAAATGGCGCATAATCGTTCCCTCTCAACTCGAGCGCGGACAAGGCGACGAAAGCTGCGTGCTCTCTCCCGGAGAGGGGGGCGGCTCGCGGCGTTCTCTTCGGCGGCCTTCGATATATCACATGCCGGGTAGTTTTCTCCTTTTCTCCGCAACGCGGAGGGGCCTATTTCCGGTCTGGTGCAACAAAAAATAAGGCATGGGTGCCTGCTCGCAAGTGCCCGCTCGGGCTGGTAGGGCGTTTTTGAAGCAATAAACGTTTGTAGTCGAGTGGTCCCGTTGAAAGGGAAGTATTGAGCTCATCACTGAAACTCCGCGCGCACTCAAAACACAAAATAAACGGCAAAACTGTGCCTACAGGTTCAGGCATAGAAGAGGTTCGTACACAGCGATGACGACGACGGAAATGGGAGAATCTAGCCGCGAAGTTGACCAGTGACAGCCGATCGGGCAGCCATGGCCTGTGTGACGTCCCTTAGGCCATGCATAATGAGGACAACTGAAGAGAGAGCGGTTTGTTTTTCCGCGTCTTTCACATCGATTTGCGCGCTAACCGCTTCACGGGCACGTGTAATATTTGGCTCAGGTATTCCTGGCAGTGTAATCTAAACGTCGCGCAGGTTTACTTGTACTGCTCAAAGAGTGTTGCAGGGTCCCTTTAAAGCTCGCGACGCGCTCATAGAGGTCAAGCCAGTCCTCAGCATCCTCAAAGACATCGCCGTTAAATATTGGCGGCGTTCGCGGCTGATGGATCACGAACTGACCTGGGATGGCATAGTCGGTCTGCGTCGTAGTTGAGGTCATGATGTGTGGTCTCGCTGCCCTGGTTGTTGCTGGCAGCAGTCCAAATTCGGGTGAAGCACCTTGGACTCGACGACTGCTGCGTTGGTGAACAGGAGTCAGCTCCGTGGAAGGCGCTTCGTCTCCAGCAATGCTATCTTGTTGTCGCATACGGGGTCACAACCCGCACCCTTTACCAAAAATGTAGCGTAATGTAGAGGTTCGGTACTGGTAAGCAATTAGTTTAATGCCAGAAGTAAGCTTAAATCACGGCGCGAATGGCGATGCTGGTACGGAGCGACACACACAAAACGAGTCTCCTCTTCTTTCACTTCCATGCGCCAGAACACGCACATCTGGTTTCGTTCTGTGGTGGGATTGGCAGAATTGATGGTCATAAGTGTAGAGCTCCTTTCTAGGCTGTCGCTGAATCAATGGGCCGTGGCAATATATATATATATATATATATATATATATATATATATATATATATATATACATATATATATATATATATATATATATATATATATATATATATATATATATATATATATATATATATATATATATTGCTCATTAGCACCGCTCTGGTGACGGGCCTCATGGTGGGGATCTGGGGTCACAACTTGGCCTAAGTAGATATATTCGCTTACCACTTCCACTGCCTTGCCACCTATCTCAAACCGCTGTGCTGTCCCGAGGTTATTGATCATTACTTTAGTTTTCTGCATATTAATTTTCAGGCCCACGGTTCTACTCTGTTCGCCCAGTGCGGAAAGCATGCTTTGCAATTCGTCCCCCGAGTTACTTAGCAAGGCAACGTCATCAGCAAATCTGAGGTTACTGAGGTATTCTCCATTAACCCTTACTCCCACCTGTTCCCAATCCAACGTTCTGAATACTTCTTGTACGCATGCTGGGAATAACATTGGAGAGATTGTGTCTCCTTGTCTGACACCCTTCCTTATAGGTATTTTACTGCTCTCCCTATGGAGGATGATGGTAGCTGTAGACCCATTGTAGATATCCTCTAGTATTCTTACATAATGTTCATCTACCCCCTGGTTCCGTAATGCCTGAATGACTGCTAGGGTTTCGACCGAGTCAAATGCTTTCTCATAATCTATGAAGGCTATATATAGGGGTTTAGCCTTTATAGATTTTAATGGCTGAACCCGTATATACGGCCTTGCAGCGGTGGCTTGGAGGTAGAGCATCCGCCTCGCGTGCAGAAAGACCGTGCTTCGAATCTTGGTGTCAGAAAATTCCCGCAGGTTTTTTTTTTTTTTAATCCGCGTATTGATGAAATGGCAGAATGGGGCTTCGGGTGCGGCCTGACCCCGGCGACCATTGATGGTAACCCACTCCCTCACGAGAGCAGGATTGACCACCCTGGTGTAGTAACGGCCACAAACTCCCATGAATACGCCAATTACAGTCAATCAATCAACCCCTAATGACCAATGGTTATCTTGCCTTCGCATTACGTGCCCTGCCCACAGCTATTTCTTCTTCTTGATTTCTACTAACATGCTCTTAACATGCGTTTGCTCCCTGACCCACACCGCTCTCTTCTTGTCTCTTAACCTTACACCTATCATGTTCTGTTGCATTGCTCGCTGAATCGTTGACGCTTTCCCTAATGAATATTTTATTGTAAAATTTGTATAGGCAGGTCTCCCCTTTTGACTTGTGCACTTGGCAATCACAAGATGCCAGAATTTGCCATTCCCAATCACTTTCCTTTTAGCAAATCTGAGGTTACTGAGGTATTCTCCATTAACCCTTACTCCCACCTGTTCCCAATCCAACGTTCTGAATACTTCTTGTAAACATGTTGTGAATAACATTGGAGAGATTGTGTCTCCTTGTCTGACACCCTTCCTTATATGTATTTTACTGCTCTCCCTATGGCGGATGATAGTAGCTGTAGACCCATTGTAGATATCCTCTAGTATTCTTACATAATGCTCATCTACCCCTTGATTCCGTAGTGCCTGAATGACTGCTAGGGTTTCGACCGAGTCAAATGCTTTCTCATAATCTATGAAGGCTATATATAGGGGTTCAGTATACTCAGCGCACTTCTCTATCACCTGATTGATCGTGTGAATATGGTTCATTGTTGAATAACCTTTACGGAACCCTGCTTGTTCTTTAGGTTGACTGAAGTCTAAGCTTGCAGAAATTCGGTTAGCGATTACATTGGTAAGTACCTTGTAGACGACTGACAGTAAGCTGATCGGCCTGTAATTTTTCAAGTGCTTCATGTCGCCTTTCTTATGGATTAGGATGATGTTCGCGTTCTTCCAAAATTCTGGCATCATTGCGGTCATTAGGCATTGCGTATACAGGTTTGCCAGTTTTTCAAGTACAATTTCTCCGCCATCCTTCAAAAGGTCTGCTGTTATCTGATCTTCACCAGGTGCTTTGCCCCCTTTCATTTCTTTCAAAGCCTTCCTTACTTCTTCGGTCGTTACTGGTGGGATGTCTATCTCCTCTAAACTACTGTGTCGTTCGGCATTATCCTGGATGTCCCGGCTACTGTAAAGATCCATATAGAACTCCTCGGCCACTGTGATTATTTTATCCCTATTTGTGATGACATTGCCTTGCTTATCCTTAAGTGCATACATCTGATTTTTCCCCGCGCCAAAACGTCTCTTCACTGCTTTCAGGCTACCTCCGTTCTTTACAGCGTATTCGATCCTGTCCATATTATACTTCCGTATGTCAGCTGTCTTACGCCTGTTGATTAACTTCGAGAGCTCCGCTAGTTCTATTCTGTCAGCTGCAGTAGAGATTGTTATGGTTTGCCGTTTCCTGATTAGATCTTTCGTCTCCTGTGAAAGTTTACCAGTATCCTGTCTAGCCATAGTGCCCCCGACTTCTACTGCACACTCCGAATTTAATGCGTGTAAGGTTGTCGCTGGCTTCCTGTATCGTAAGCTCGGCTTCCTCGTTAAGAGCGGAATATCGGTTCTGCAGCGCGATCCTGAATTCTTCTACTTTACGTCTTACTGTTAGCTCATTTGTAGGCTTCTTTCGTACTAGCTTGCTGCGGTCCCTCCTCAAATCTAGCCTAATTCGAAATCTTACCATACGGTGGTCACTACACCTTACCCTTCCGAGCACTTCCACATCCTGCACGACGCCAGGGTTATCGCATAATATGAAGTCTATTTCATTTTTGTGCTCTTCATTCGGGCTCCTCCAGGTCCACTTCCGGCTCTCCCGTTTACAGAAGAAGGTATTCATTATGCGTAGTTATTCCGTTCTGCAAACTCAACTAGTAGGTCCCCCTGCTATTTCTACAGCCCAGACCATAGTTCCCAACTGCCTTGTCTCCAGCCTGATTCTTGCCTACTTTAGCATTGAAGGCCCCCATAACTACGGCATACTGTGTTTTTACTTTAGCCATTGCCGATTCCACATCTTCATAGAAGCGTTCCACTACTTGGTCGCCGTAGCTGGATGTGGGCGCGTAGCCCTGCACCACCTTGAGCTTGTACGTCTTATTGAGCCTAATTACAAGACCTGCTGCCCTTTCGTTAATGGTATAGTATTCTTCTATGTTGCCAGCTATGCTTTTATTGACTAGAAATCCCACTCCCAGTTCTCTTCTGTCCTCTAGACCACGGTAACATAGGACGTGTCCATTTTTTAGCATCGTAAAGGCTTCGCCTGCCCTGCTGACCTCGCTAAGCCCTATTACATCCCATTTAATGCCCTCTAATTCCTCGAATACCTCTAGACTTGCTTCGCTAGACAAGGATCGCGCGTTAAACGTTGCCAGGTTCAGATTCCATTGGCGGCCTGTCCGGATCCAGGGATTCTTAGCACCTTCTGCTGCTTCACAGGTCTGACCGCCGCCGTGGTCCGTTGCTTCGCAGCCGCTGGGGACTGAGGGCCGTGGGTTAATTGGCGTATTCATTGGAGGTTGAGGCCGTTACTACACCAGGGTGGCCAATCCTGAATCCAGGGTGGCCAATCCTGGTCAGAGATAATTTGAAGGATCAGAATGGGGTGGGGTGCATATGGCAGACACTCTCAGATAATGAATAGCAGCCTGCCATTGTCGCTGAAGAAAAAAGTGTATGGCAGCTGCATCTTACCGGTATTCACCTACGGGGCAGAAACTTTGAGGCTCACTAAGAGGGTTCAACTTAAATTGAGAACGCCTCAGCGGGCAATGTAGCGGAAAATGATAGGTGTCAGGGAGTGGGTCAGGGAGCAAACTGGTGTTAAAGACATATTAGTAGAAATTAAGAAGAAGAAATGGACGTGAGCAGGGCATGTAATGCGAAGGAAAGATAACCGCTGGTCATTAAGGGTAACAGAGTGGATCCCTAGATAAGGCAAGCATTGCAGGGGGCGGCAGAAAGTTAGATGGGCAGATGAGATCAAGAAGTTTGCGGGAATAAATTGGTCACAGTTGGCACAGGACCGAGGAAATTGGAGAATAATGGGAGAGGCCTTTGCCCTGCAGTGGGCGTAGATAGGCTGGTGGTGATGATGATGATGATAAGTGACGGGCTCCAGCCCGATTTCCAGATTTCCAAAACATGACAACAACACCGCAGGGTTCTTCCACGACTATGGAGTTTGACCAGCTCAGCGGCCGCACTATCCGCAAACCGGGTCCATGCAAAAAAATCCTACGGGAGGGGCCAAATCATAAGCAGCAAGCAGTTTCGCCCACACCTGTCCGCAAGCGCACACCCCGTGGTGATGTAAAGCCACGTCTCCCCGCAAACAATTTCACGATCGCATATCGTCCCTCAGGCCGGACTCCGTGTTGCTTCTTGGGGTGAGTGGCAGTTCGCACAAGCCATCTGCCAAGCAAGCAAACTTCCTGGACGGACATTCTTTTCCAGCGTAATTATCCAAACCCAAGTTACGCAGAACCTGATCGTCGCGAGCAGACCCGACGAAACGCTAGCTCTAACACTCTGCGAAGTGACGACCATCCAACTGGGAGCAACGAACCAAGAGCTCACCTCTTACCTCAAACCACTACCGGGCACGACTAGAGGAGTCATCACCGGCCTAGACGTGGGGACTACGAATGAGCAACTGCCGCACATACTGGCCACCAACGGGCCACGAATTTTACACGCCAGACTACTCGGCACGTCGACCGCCGCCGTAATTACCTTTGCAAGCACCCGTGTGCCATACTCACAGGTCGGTGAACTCACTCATGAGTCCACTCACTCAGACTCATTTGGACTCAAACTCACGCGTGGGTTTGAGCTTGAGTGAGCGCGAGGCTAGTGTGGCAAGGTGAGTTTGAGCTTGAGTGAGTTTGAGCCGAGTGAGCCCGACTAAGTTTGAGTACGCCTGAGACCTAGTGAATTCTGAGTCCATTTTGAATTCTGAGTACATTTTGAGTTTGAGTACATTTTGAGTACTGAGTACATTTTGAGTTTGAGTCCATTTGGAGTTCTGAGTACATTTTGAGTTTGAGTCCATTTTGAGTTCTGAGTCCATTTTGAGTTTGAGTCGATTTTGAGTTCTGAGTACATTTTGAGTTTGAGTACATTTTGAGTTCTGAGTACATTTTGAGTTCGAGTCCATTTTGAGGTCTGAGTACATTTTGAGTTTGAGTTCATTTTGAGTTCTGAGTACATTTTGAGTTCTGAGTACATTTTGAGTTTGAGTCCATTTTTGGTTCTGACTACATATGAGTTTTCAGTCCATTTTGAGCTTGAGTACATATTAGTAGCCTAGCAGGCAGCTATGGTTGGCTGTTAAGTTTCATGCGTCGCTGTGGGCTCGGAATTCAGGTTACCTGCGGGTCCGGCACCATTCGCGATCCGCATGATCGGTTGGGAAGGAGGGGGTATCTGATTTTTTTAGTTTCTTGTTGAATTTTTATAACTCTAAGCACTTGCTGTATACCAAGTTTTCGCGGCTGGGTGCGTGAGTGATAATTGACTGGTGGGGTCATAAAAAATTCCCCGCATTTCCCCGAGGGGAAGAATGTGAAAGTGCGAATGCACGAGTTGAATTTGCGCGGTTTGGTAATGTTCGCGAAAGAGAGATCACACACACACACACACAACTACAAAGAAAGAAAGATGCATTCACAGACACCTATTTGTGTTGTCGTTGTACTTGATTGCTAGAGCGGATCTCAGCTTTGAAATTTCGTGTCAGTACTCCTTTAAGCAGGTGCATTAGCCCTTCTCACGCCCGATTCTTGGCCAATCCCCCACGTGGGTATGTGCCATGTCAGCGGCCAGGCAGCGCGCGCCCATCTCCCCCCGTTGCCAAGGAAGACGAGGAGATTCCTGGCCAATCCCCCACGTGGGTATGTGCCATGTCAGCGGCCAGGCTGCGCGCGCCCATCTCCACGTGCGCGGACATCGCCGGTGGACGCAGGTTCAGGGCCGCTTAAGAAGTGCATTGCACTTAAAAAGGGTTGTCTTAACTTTTCCTCCTGATGGATTTACTAAGAGGGTGGGAAAGGGTGGTGGGAAAGCACACTGCGGCGCATGCTTCCAGGTTGTTCGCCTGCTACTGTTAACGGCTTGATATACTAGGGGTAACAAAGGAAGAGGTGAGAGCCGGGGGGAAAAGGGGGCGGGGGCTGTCCATTCTGCTGTTTCAAATTAGCTGAATTGACTGGGCAATGCCCCTTTAGACAGAATAATGACCGTATTAGATTGGGTGAAGAGTCAAACTGATGACGCTAAGGCGTGTAAGGTATCAAATGAAAGGTCCCGATTAACGGAATCACGCAGGGTAAATAAAAAAAATGCTTCCTGATTCTTGTCATCAGGCAGTCATAATAAGTCATAGATTGGGTTTAAATTCAAAATGACGCTGCAAGGGCATGTGGGGAATCAAATTTGAGGCCTCGATGCGGGGAATCATTCGGGACAAAAATTAGTTATGGTTATATCATGATGTAGTTATGATTAGTCATAGATTCGGTTAAAATTCAAGTTCATGACGCTAGGGCGTGTGGCGTATCAAATTAAAGGCCTCGATGAGGGTAATCACGTGCTTCCTGATTATTTTCGTGACATACTCAAGGTGGGTCATAAATTAGGTTAAAATTCAGAATGATGCCACTGGGTGTGCGGGGCATCAAATTGAAGGTTCTGATGAGGGAAATCACGTGGGGAAAAAATGCGGTATGGCTATATCATGAGATAGTGATGGTTAGTCATTGATTGGTTTAACATTCAAATTTATTCCGCTAGGATGTGATGGCTATAAAATTAATGATCTTGATGAGCCGAATCACGTGGGAGAAATACAAAAATGCTTCCTGGTTATAACCATGAGATAGTCATGGCAAGTCTTATATTGGGTTAAAATTCGAAGTGACCCCCCTAGGGCATGTAGGGTATCAAATTTACGGTCTTGACGAGAGGAATCACGTGGTACAAATAAAACAAGGTTTCGTGGTTTTAATCATGAGATAGTCATTATGAGTTATAGATTGGGTTAAATTCAAGGTGAGGCCGCTTAAGCATGTAAGGGTGTCAAATTGAAGGTTTCAATTAGGGGAATCACGTCGGACATTTAAATAATGCGTCCTGGTTAGTCATGAGCGTCATGGTTAGCTTGACTGGTATGAATTCTATATGCTCCTGCTAAGGTGTGTGGGGTATCAAATTAAAGGTCTCGTCGAGGGGGATCACGCGGGACAAATATAAAAATGCTATTTATGAGGATATAGCAAAAGGTATTGCTGGGTCGGGTTTAACCAAAATTCCTTGCCAACCCGTAAGGCAGTTGTGCTATATACATGCGAAGGCTTGTCCAGAGATGTCCATCAACGCGATATATAGTAATAGAAATATTGGCGTCTAATTGCTGAATCATCGAGGCAGGATGGCATGGGGTAAAAACAAAAGCCATGCCAAGCTCTTCAACTTAAATCACCAGACTCAAAAACTATCTGCTAATAACTGCCATTCAAACGTTACTTCCTCCATTTCCCCGTGTCCCAACAAACAAGCAAATGCTTCGACACATATGGTGTCGTGGAAATCGTAGACGACCATAGGTAACAGTGGGCATCAGAGCTTATCAGAAAGGCGAATTTCACATTTGTTTATGAGTAAGCCTTGCGGCCGCGTTTCGTGTCCGTAATTTCCTTCCCACAGTGTACCAACGTGCACTCGAATCCAGAATTGGCCAGTTACATGTGAGAAATTAACTCCTTGCTAGAGTGTAGGAGATAGAGAGGCAACAGAGCCACCAAGACAAACAGACATTGCGACAAAAGGAAAACACTTCAGAAAAATAAGCAAGCGCAGTTTGTGTGTGCGCTCGAACTGATTTTATTACAATAAGAAATCAGCGCAAGATATCAAAACTAGCACATGATAACAATTTAACGGAAAAGAATTAACGCGGGTTCTGCAGTTCTCCAGCGACTACATGTCAAACACAATGAAAGAACACATGACTGACGCAACACACATACACACACACACACACACACACACACGGAAACGCACGCGCACACGTACGCGCACACGCACTCGCACTGGCACACGCACTCGCACACACACACGTACCCGCGTGCATGCTGGAAGTTAACAGCTGGGTACGGTAGCGGATATTGCTTACAACGATAGCGTGGTGCTTTTCCGAGCTACGAGAGCTCATCCCACCTAGCAAATGCTAATAAAAACTAATACAAGTGCCTTAGCAAACAACGAGCACTTTTCTGTTTGTCCCACGTTATTTCCCTCCTCGAGACCCTCAATTTGACACCCCACATTCTTTAGCGCCACATCTCTCTGAATTTTAACCCAATCTGAGGCTATCCATGACTCCCGTGTTACACGGTTCACCGTTTTCGATATTTTTTCTTATTATTTCTTTTTTTAGTTTTTTAACATTTAGTTTGATCACGTGTCTACATTTACGCTTTTATAATGATTACAGGTTGAACTTCCATGATATCTGCCTTTTGTGGAAATGCAGGGCATTACACGATCCTGGCGGGGGTAGGAGGAGGGGGGTACTCGGCAAAGAATGCTGACATGTGATGACATGTCATCACCCCGATACAAAGGGGAAACCAATAGAAATCATCATCATCAGCTACGCATTAAAAAAAGCAAAGGCATATCCATGAACGCCTCGCGCTTCAGAGATTCGCGGGGACAGATTCGCGGGGACAGTTCGGGGACCCAGGGACCCAGCACACCATCGAGTCTGGACCACCTCTGTCATAAACAAGAACACGGAGCCTACATCAAGAGTTTGGTATTCAATATATACGTACAATTGCTTGCAACCAGCGCTAGTCATCATGGGCAGCAGATATAGCTGTATTAAATCTGCAACGAAAATTGTTTCCGACCTCACAGGAGCTACGGTGTCATGTCATGCCGAATTCAAGAGTTTGAGCTCACGAATTTGCACCCGTAATATTTTTACCACGCGTGAATTTCAAAACACTGAATGCTAATGAAATCAGAGTCCATCTGAGCCCGAGTAAATTCCTAGCACGAGAGAGTTGTGAGGCCATTTGAGTTCTGAATTCATTTTGAGTTCTCAGCCCACTTTGGGGTCTGAGTTCATTTTGAGTTTGAGTACATTTTGAGTTTGAGTACATTTTGAGTTTTAAGTACATTTTGAGGATGAGTACATTTTGAAGTTGAGTACAGTTTGAGTTTTGATTCCATTTTGAGTTTGAGGACATTTTGAGTTTTGAGCCCATTTTGAGTTTGAGTACACTTTGAGTTCGAGTACATTTTGAGGTCTGAGTACATTTTGAGTTTTGAGTACATTTTGAGTTTTGAGTACATTTTGAGTTTCAGTACATTTTGAGTTCTGAGTACATTTTGAGTTTTGAGTCTGAGTGAGTTCTGAGTTTTGCACTCAATGTGAGCTTGAGTTTGAGTGAGCGTAGATGTTCTGCTCAGCATTAAGTCTGAGTTTGAGTGAGTGGTGATTCGAAAAAAAAATTGTCAGTGAGTGAGCCGCGCCAACTTTGCCGAGGTATGGCCATAGTAAGGGTGTCGAACCGGAACCGGAACCGAACCGAAAACCGGAACCGAACCCGAATTTTTGCCCGGAACCGGAACTGAACCAAAACGGTATTTTTTACGCCATGTTGGAACTGAACCCTAATCGGAACGAATCGAAGGAACCGTTCCGCAGCGGTTCCGGAGCCGCAAAAATATGATTCCTAGTTTTCTATTTCGGTACCCTACCTTGCGTCAGAAAATATTTTGCCACTCGCCAGACAGCACCATGAAATATTTTGCATAGCCTGCAGTTCCCAAGGCCCATCATGTTCTCTTCTAACTATTGCCCTCAATTTAACGTAAAGTTGTCCGTATATATTATCACTTTGCGTTAGGTACTGCCCATCTCCCCCAATTATCTTTTACATTTAGCATAACTTAGGTTAGAACGCATATTCCGAGGCAACATATCATGAAATAGTCTTCATGGTTTCTATCTGCATGGTGTTTAAAATCGTGTAAAGTTTTCAATGTGCTGTTAATTCGCATGCATCCCTTTCCGCTTGTGAAGGCCTTCAGGGACACCATCAACAATAAATCCTTATCTTCCACTTATTTTAGTTTGAATGGGCAGTTATATACAAACAGCAGTGAGACACAAACACTCGTTCAAAAAGTTAACGTCACTTTTTCTTGTATACAGTGCCGTTGTGTCCTTTGGTTACTGCTCTAAGAGAACATGAAGTATAAAAAATGGGGGATACTAATTTCCACTTTTAAAGTATATTTGATAGCATTTTCATGTTATCTTGAATCTGCTAAACCTTACACATAAGAGGCGGATGGATTAAAGTCGATTAATGCGGGTTAGCGGGTAGACTAGGGTGGATTAGTTGGGTGAGTGAATGAGCTAATGTGAATTAGTTGGACTGGTGTGTTGATTATTTGTATTACAGGAATTAGCGGGTCAGTTAAGGCGGATTAGACGGTCGGACCACACATGATATCTTTGGGGTCCTTGGCATTTGGAAATTTTGCAGCATTCTCCTCCTGGACCAATCAGGAAATTTTGTCAAGCACAAAGTAGCCGCAAAGTTATGTGACGACCACCTGAATGCTATAAAAGGTCTTTCTTTATCGAAGAAGTGACAACTGGGCTAGTTGGTAATGCATATGGGACATCTTGAAGGTAGCGCACTTAAAACACGGACACTAGGGAAGAAACGACAAACCACAGCGCTGTGGTTTGTCGTTTCTTCCCTAGTGTCCGTGTTTTAAGTGCGCTACCTTCAAGATGTCCCATATGTCTATCTTTATGCCCGTATTGCGCTGTTATGTTGTTTCTATATTAAACTTGACATCTTGCACTAAAGTTAATAACTAATTGCCTAATGCATATTTTATATTCATCAAAGGGTTTTCAAAACGTGTATATATATGAGGGGAGATGGTTGGAAAGAAAATAAACTGAAAGAAAAAAAGGGAGGAACTATCAACTGGTTTGATGCAAGAGACGCCGGACAGCATTCTTCAGTACCTCCTCTTCCTTTGTACTACCGTTCTGCAGCCTCCCATACTGGCATCCCCGGCAAACAAGATCACCAACCTCGTGGCTCGAGATTCGACTCGCTTAGCCAGCGCTGATGAGGCCGGGCCCGAGTGCATGCATCCTGCAGTCACAGACCAGGAAGTTACTCAGCACTATAGCCTCTTCCGTAGAACGTATTCCTCCCTGCACAAATCGCTACCGATTAACCAGGAAAGATTACCCCGCGCCCTGCGGGCATACACATTCCCACGTACCACCATGCAGACTCCACCTCTTTGACGGGACACAACTCTCTCCATTTCGTCGCTTCTGTGGAGAGCCTGGGAACCTCATACACATAGTAGGCAGCTGCGACAAGTGTACCGTAGATCTACCAAACCTTCACGTTTCCATAGAGATTTGGGAGACAGACAAGGCCAGCTCCGGCCTGGAAGATCAGTTGCTCTTCATGGAAACAGCTGTCGATTCGACCCCCTCGAATGAGGATGACTCTCTGCACCTCTGCCTCGATTTAATTAAACTTCATTTTCTCTCTCTCTCTCTACAAGTGATCATTACTGCTGCTTGTGACTTCACTTGGCTATCATCTTTCCTAGAGCCCAATCTCTGTTACCGGTCGCTGAAGGGCCATTAGCAAGTTCCTATCTCCGGTGGTTCCCTATCCAATGCCGTCCTATACACGCCGTCCAATACTCGTCACACTACCATAGAAAACGTTTTGCAGTAGCTTGTACAGTTAAAGGAGCTATTGAACACTTTAGATAAACTCGCCGCGGTGGCTCAGTGGCTAAGGCGTTGCGCTGTTGAGCACAAGGTCGCGAGTTCGATTCCTGGCGGCGGCGGCCGCTTTTCTGATGGAGGCGGAAAGCAAAATCGCCCGTGTGTACGAGATTTAGGCGCACGTTAAAGATCCCCAGGTGGTCAAAATTAATCTGGAGCCCTCCACTATGGCGTGCCTCATTGCCAGCGTTGCGTCGGCGCGTTAAACCCAACAATCAATAAATCAATCAATAAATCAATCAATCGATAAATCAATCAATAAATCAATCAATCAATCAATAAAAAATCAATCAATGAACACTTTCTATAGACGCTTCCACTCTTCTGCGCATCTGGAAGCACTGCGAAAACAATAGCTATTTCCAACACGGAGCAACAGTGCGTGATTTGCTCGTCGCTCCGGATGCAGCTGCCGTTTCTGCTTCGGTTTTGTGAAGTTCCTTTTTAAAGTGGCTATCAAATGCGTTCTATTCTGCAATGTAAGCAAAGCCGGAAAATAGCCGCTACACCGCTGTAATGACGTCATTCAGCGGTCGAAGAACGCCAAGACCGGGAAGGAGAGAAAAATATTTAATTGATTTTGATTGATTGTGGGGTTTAACTCGCCGACGCAACGCAGGCGATGAGGCGCGCCGTAGTGGAGGGCTCCGGATTAATTTTGACCACCTGGGGATTTTTACGTGCGCCGAAATCTCGTACACACGGGCGTTTTTGCTTTTCGCCTCCATCAGAAAAGCGGCCGCTACAGCCGGGAATCGAATCCGCGACCTTGTGCTCAGCAGCGCAACGCTTTAGCCACTGACCCACCGCGGCGGGTTAGGAAAATATTTAAAGCAAATTCCTAAGTTATCTGACGAGGAGAGCGCAGTAAGATTTGGCTGAGGCACTTTGCGACCGTCTATTCTAAGTACAGGATGTGTTGGTTGACTACTTTCTCCAAGCACTCAAGATTTAGAAAAAAAGTTGAAAACAGCGTTCCAGGGTTGCTTTAGTTTGGCCAAGACAAAATATTTGCGCAAAGAAACATTCATTGTGATTTTGTTTTTATGCCGTCTTGATAAGGAAACTAAAAAAGAGCACAAAAAAAATTTACAGAAAAAAAACACGCCTTCTTTTTTTTTCTTCGAACCCGTTTGAACCCGTAAGGTTCGAACCGGAACGGAATGGTGCTTTGGAACCGAACCCGAACCGAACCCTAAAAAATTCCGGTTCGACACCCTGGCCATACTACATAAAAGGATATGGCATCCTCACACGCTCTCGACCATACCGTCAAAGTATCCAGTGCTGTGCTCTCTGCGGGGAGATGGGCCATCGGCAGGACATCTGCCCAAACCCCGAGGTCATTATCTGCCCAACCTGCCACTTACGTGATCCCCCTATCGAACATCCATGCACCCCGACTTGCCAACTTTGTGGACTCAACTACCTTACCGGCAGCCGTGAATGTCGTAAGAAATTAAAACCACCACCACCACCCCCTCGGAGGAACGCGCGTACCAACCAAGGACCGGCCCCTGCCAACAGCTGGCCTTCCCTGGAGGAGACCACCCCCCCTTCACCACTGAAGAAACCCACTAAAAAACGTCCACCTCCCCTCGCGGGAACCCTGGTGTGATGCGACGCTGAGGGGGGTTCAAGCGCAAGCGGAGAGCAACGGTCGACCGAAAGGCCGCCGGAGAGCGGCACGCCGGTTATATGCACAGCGCGACCGAAGGAGAGGAGACCGCGGAGGAGAGAGTACTGCACATGTGCCGGCGCCAGTGTGTCTGCCGCGGCTATGACGCAAAACAATCCAACACAATCCACTTTAATCCAATCCAATCCAAATCCAATCCAATCCAATCTGAGCCAAGCCAATCCATTCGAATCCAATCCAATGCCCCTCGCGAAAGAGGGGCATCGGAGAAAAGAAGGGGTGAGCGGCGGAGAGCTGCGCTCTCCGCCGCTCTCCGCCGACCACAACGCCGACGACGCTGCATGGACAAGGCGAGTGAATGAGATGCAGTCGCATCTAAAAGGTAGGCTGGTCAGCCGTGGCACTTGCTCCACCCACTGCTCACCCCTCACCTATCTTAAAGGGTTCATGAAGAGAAAATACAACTTTAACTTTAAAGAGTTAGGCTTCAGTACCTCACTCAGCTCCATTCCGGCAACGACAGACGTTTTTTAACCGACAAAAACGCAAGAAATACTTAAAGGGGTCCTGAAATGCCTTCCGCCGATGCATGGATGTACATGTAACCAAATAAAGCAATGTATTAGCAATCTCCTCCTGCAAGAATTTTGTTAAAGCGATGAGTATTAGCTGAGAAATCGTAAATCAAAAACCGCGAATTATCGTCGCGCCGTATTTCCTCCTCCTTTCAACTGTTTCTTCGCTGTTGGCCTCCCCTCCCATGATGCTCCGCTCCTCAGCGGTGACGTACTTCCGCTATTGCGCTCCCAGAGACTGCCGTCTGCTACGGGCCAGCTCTTTCGGCTTTTTCATCTCTGTAGACACCATGGACACAGGCTGGAAAAGCGAACGAATGACCTGGCCGCATGTGTGCGGCCTGGCCTTGCCCTTTCGCGGTGCACGTAGCTGCAGTTGGTATCGGCGGCGAACTCGCAGCCGCGTGGGGAGAATCGTGCGCTCGTTCCCTTTGGTGCACCGCGCACTGTTTATCCAAAAAGCGCGGTCTCAGATGTGGCCCCGCTGGTGCCGGGTGTTATTTTGCGGTGGTTGTAATTCCTACTACCGGCGGCATGTGAAAAAAGACATTTTCAACCGACACAGAACCCGTGCACAAAACGCGCCGGATCGGATCGCTTTATCAGCGGCGATGAACGTGAAGGCGAAGAGCAAACCAACGCTGCACTCGATCAGCGAGAACCCGTGTTCTGACAAGCTGCACCCATGTGTTGCATTCAACACTGACGGGAAAGCGTTTGTTTGCACTTGTTTGGATAGTTTTAAAATGTCCAAACACTCCGGCACTCCGCTAGCAGATCAGCCGGCGAGACATTTCCGAAAACATTTGACAGATGGCGCCGTATGCATTAGTGTGTCGCTACGCAAAACTGATGAGACGCTCTACTAAAACTCCCATCGCGGTGTCACGTAGCGGGACGCAAAAATTTAGCGTTTAGCGTATGCAAAGGCCACAAACGCTGTACTAAAACTCTATTAGCAGCAAAATAGCGTGCGTATGTGAAACCACTTGCGTTTACAAAGCTGCACGCCGAGCGCGTACGTTTCAAACCTAGTGACATCGTTTAAATACACTGGCAAGCACCGTGTAACGTAGTCAGATATCAACCGTATGCTCAGGCGACAAGCAAGAGCTTGTTTTATGTGGGGCGGAGATTGCGCATAAAGGCCCGTTCGCACTTGCGACGAAAGCGAGTGAGAGCGGCAGGAATTCCGTCGCTTTGTCGCGCGACGATCGTTTTTGTCGAATGGTCGGGACAAATTTTGGTTGCGCGACAGAATTCCCGTCGCTTTCGCTCGCTTTCGTCGCAAGCGGGAATGGAAAGTTCTGCCGCTGCCGTCTGCTACGCAGCTCGGAGGTAACCGCGCGATGTGCTCGGGCCGGATGAACGCGCACACTCCCGCATGGCAGCGCCCCAAGCGGCAGACGGCCGCGTACATCGCTCCCGGCGCCCGCCTGGAGTCCGCCCTCGGCACACTAGCCAGTATATTTCAGGCACTATAATGGAGGAAAGATTTTTTGCTTCCGATGAACCTAGTTCTTTGCCCCTGTGTTTTTAAATACGTGAAGTGGTTAGCACGTCGTCCTCACGCAGCTCTGTATCGTCGTAGCATCGCTGATTGTCCGAACGAAGCTTGCAGCTAAGCCAATGCAGCGACCGAAGCTGTGTGTGTGTGTGTGTGCATCGCCTCCTGTGTGTTGTGGACGCGTTCGTTTCGCGATGAAATGCGACATTGTACTTCTGCGGGTGGATAGTGCTTCCCATGGTCTGGATTATCTTTCTCGAACGACGTACCACTCAACCTCGCATGGGGTATGTGCAGTGTGCCTGGCTAAAAGCCTTCTCGCTTGCGCGCCAGAGTTGTGACTTGCTGCTCGTCCCCGCAAACCGGGTGTGAGGTGAGTGCCGAATTTACGACGGGCAGGAGGAGGCAACTCATCGTCTGTCAATCGCGGTTCAGACTTGCAACGCATGTTGTGACGTTGCGTTCGTTCGAAACGCATCTCTGGATTGTTTTGAAGTTGAATAAAATGTACGCGTCAAACCCGGGCATTCGGCTCAGGGCGTTCTCTGCGATTGCACCAAAGAAGTGCCACGGGACTTTCTTTATGGTACGTACTCACGTAAGATAAAATCCACGTCGTGTTATGGCCGTGTTGCATTCAACACAAACGGTTAAGCGTTTGTTTACACTTGTTTCGTTTGTCGTAAAATGTCAAAGCACTCCGGCACTCCGCTGGCAGATCAGCCGGCGAGCCGACGCTGAGCAGACGACTAATCTCTTTGCCGGAAGTGCGTGAAAAAGCCGCCCAATAGCAGGATGTCTAGCTCATGACGAACATCTGGGAATCGATGATGTAGACATGTGAAGATGGCGGCGTCCAAAAACACGAAGGAAAGAGTGAGAAAAAAGCGACAAACTTTGCAACAAAAGTGTGAGCTTTCCGCTGCGCGTAAAAGAGTAATACTTGGCACAGGTGACGTTGGCGACCCAATCTAGCGATTGCGCTAGTTCATTTAGTGTGCTCAAAATGCCTTTCAGGGCCCCTTTAAGAACTTTCAAATGTTGTGCCACAGTGACGTGTTATCGGCGCGAGTGACGTCTAATGGGCCAGCACTAAAAACATAATTTTCAGTGGGTTAGGTGCACGTTAGCATTCAAGTGATTCGATCAAACGGAACTAGTGGCCTCACTACAATCGTCCAGTCATGTCCCAGGCAGCACAGGACTGTTCGGCCTCAAACAGGCCGGTGTACTTTGGCCGGTGATTTTCTGTCCGGCCGTTTTCCGGCAGCCATGTTCGGCCCATGTCCAAATGTCGGCCTTTTGGCCATATACGGCCGTACTCCCATGGCTGTACAACGGCCAGTGTCCGTCGGCCAGTCGACCGGCTTACGGTCATACGGCCAGATTCCAGCCGTAGAGCTCCGGCCATTCCAAAGCCACCCGTGTACGGCCGAAGTACGGCCGCCGGAGGGCAGCCGAGATGCGGTCGTCGGACTCCAGCCGGACTAAAGCTACCGGAAATACGGCCGTGCTACGGGCATTGGAGTTCAGCCACAGTACGTTAACTGTACTGAGGCCGGTCACTGCATGTCGAGCAAGCAGATGACTCATTCGCGCAGTGCAGAAGCAGCACAAACCCAGCATTTGGGGTCCAATGCAGCCACATCAAAGTGAGCTCGCGCGCAACCACCAGCCGTCAAGCTTTCAGCGCAGCCTTGCTTAATTACCAGCCTCAGTTGACAGCAAAATTAATTTATTAAACTGTGCTCACAAATTGCCGTTCCTTTAATTCCTGTGCCTCTTTTACTGCCGAACACAGAAAATATTCAGTTTTTTGTAGAGCTTGAATAGATGTATTGTCCAGGTCCTGATATCCTCTGTGGGGTGGCTTACCTGTAACAAACGGGGAAAGAGGAGGGGGGGGGGGGGGGAGACGGAGGGCGCATACTTTAGTGGGTTGAAATTCAGACAGATAAATTGCGCCGCTTTTAGCCAATTTCTTTTAAAGCAATATTCCGGAACACTTTCATGCTATGACTACATAAACTATTTTTATAACAGTTGCTTGACCAATTTTGACGTATAAAAAACCGGCGTGAATACCTTTACGAAGCGTTTTGGTTCTCAACAAAACACTCAGGAGCATTTAATATAACTCCTTCACAAAAAAGTATGTCCAGTTTTTGCCCATTTTTCGTGCAAAGACATTTTCTACTCGATCAACTTTTCTAATGATCTTGCGCAGGGCTCATCCTAAGAAGGAGCGAACAGGTACTTTCATTTTCAATCTATTTTAATGTTGTTTTCATGAGTATACGTCCACACCACTTAATAGTCCAAAAGAACCTAATTTTCTTCTAATGTCATACTACGTTCAAAAAATTCTAGACGCGTTGCGAATGACGCACTGCTTCAGGTGGCTGCAGTTGTATCCCTCTGTGTTCACGCGAGGAAAGGCGTAAAATTAGAGTTACATAATTTGTTTCAAACCAATAACATAGCAATGGTAACATGCATACAGGAAACCTTGCATACTGCAACGAATAGGGCAATAACTATTTTATTGGTCAAGGTTGAATGCGTAGGGTTCTCAACCCGTCGGAGGCAAACTTGCGCCTCTGGAAGATCTTTTATTTATTTATTTATTTATTTATTTTTATTCGTTTATTTATTCATTGTTTTATTTATTTGATGCCTGCTTGCCTTTGCATGCATTACAGAAGGGAGATACATAACACTAAGCAATAAATATGAGACAAAATAACAAAATAATTCTACAAAGCGCGCTGAAAATCGTCAATATAAACAGTTAATGCAATCATACGTGGAAGATAATTACACTGCAGTATTGATGTAAAATAAAATGAATCGCGCAAGGCGTAACCTTTAAAGGAAAGTTAATAATTTGCTTCAAGCTAGCGATCCCACTTTGGGATATGTAGAATGGCGCTTGGACATACTTTTCCCCTTCTATTCCAGTTTTCGAATGATAGATATTACGAAAAAATTTCAAACTCAGGTTTCATCATTGATCTTTCCCGTCTTACCATTTAAGTTTACTTTTACTTTTCCTAATCCTAAGTTGACCATGCCAATACATAATACGAATCGCACTGCCCTATTCTGTATGTTTTCGAGCGTATCAACCAGCTCTTTGGTGTAGGGATCCACGAAAACACATGCGTACTCCAAGATTGAGCTCACATGAGTGAAATACGGTTGTTCTTTTCAGTTAGATGAAGGTTCAATGAAATTTCGTCTCAGAAAGTCAAAAACACATGCAGCCGTATTCCTCGGTCGTTGTCACAGCAGCATAATTTACGGTATACGTACTCAATTGGAATGAAGGTTTTCTTGTAAAGGTGCGGTTAACACACTGTTTAACATCCAAAAACTTTTCTGAATCAGCACACCAGGATGTTATTAAATTCGAATAAAGCTGCAGCTTATACGGAATCACGTTCATTCGCTATAGTCCGGTAAACTACACAGTACTTTTGAACAAAGCTATAGGGCCAATAGTAATAACAATGCGAAAACCGATTCATTCAGTTCATAGGATGAAATATACTACGCAGAAGGTGATATGGAACCCCGGGCAGCACAGGACTGTTCGGCCTAAAACAGGCCGGTGTACTTTGGCCGGTGATTTTCTGTCCGGCCGTTTTCCGGCAGCCATGTTCGGCCCATGTCCAAATGTGGGCCTTTTGGCCGTATACGGCCGTACTCCCATGGCTGTCCAACGGCCAGTGTCCGTCGGCCAGTCGACCGGCTTACGGTCATACGGCCAGATTCCAGCCGTAGGGCTCCGGCCGTTCCAAAGCCACCCGTGTACGGCCGAAGTACGTCCGCCGGAGGACAGCCGAGATGCGGTCGTCGGACTCCAGCCGGACTACAGCTACCGGAAATACGGCCGTGCTACGGGCATTGGAGTTCAGCCACAGTACGTTAGCTGTACTGAGGCCGGTCACTGCATGTCGCGCAAGCAGATG